>NC_092861.1:147844247-147868954 GCF_032062135.1 Pyxicephalus adspersus | reverse complement strand
ATAATAATTGGAAGTGTGTACGTAGCTTTTACAATCTTCAACTAGTCTTGTCATTTCCCTTCTCACAGATGCCTAAAGCTAGAATTGATTGCCTTGCTATGGAAGGTCTAGAAAAATGGGTATAGTCCCTGCTAAGATCCCCAATCTGAAAGGTGCATATGCTTTTTATTTTGCAGAACCTTAGGGCCAGGGGCACCTCAGACCTCACAGCAAAGGTTCCACTCTGCCTTCTTTAAAAACAAAATGAACTATAGCTTAAAACACTTTTTGTTTTGCTGCTCTTGGAATGTATTCACTCGATATAAACTGAAGCTTCCGTTGGGATTTAGGGTTACCAATACATAGTAAAGGGAAGTAGAAAATGCAGGAACAATTCATCCACCCAAATCTTCCAAGTGCATCATCAGCTGGCAAACCTGGCTTGGTTATTGTAGGAAGGTGAGCAGAGGAAGTGAGTGGCACAGAAAGACATTGCCAACACCAGGGGGAGGAATTCGTGGCAGTGCCGAGTCGATTCTTTGCTCCAGATGGCAGCATTGTGGAGAAGCCATAAATGTAAGATGGTCACCTGATCTGCGTGATATGAGATGGTTGGCACTGTCTGTTGGTAGTTTAAGGAAGGTTTGGTGATAACCCTGCATATTCTATTACATATGTATGCATTATTGAGGCCAGCTGTGCACAAATTGGCCACGATTGTCAAAATGAAGGTTGGGGTGAATGTGTCTAAGTCACTAGAAAAGGGTGGGTAGGAACAAGACCATCGGTGAAACTTTTATCATCTTCGTAAGCACCTTTAAGCTGAACGTAAGATTGTATCCGGGAAATTGTGGGTCCTGTAAATGCAATCAGTGACATTTTCCATACGGAGATACAGATCTTCCAGGAATCTCTCAGCCCTGGAAACAGAAGGTGTGGCAGAAAACAGCATGTTTAAACAACACCCAGAGACAACAATGGCTTCAAATGTCACCAGATTGCAATCGCTTTGGCTGCGGCTCTGGATTATAATATTAGGTCTGCATCTGCTCCGATTATCGTTATCTTACAATAATGGTAAAACTCAAATTAGCCGCACGCGAACAAATCAAGAGGTATGGCAAATTCAGATACAATCAGGCCATGTAGGGGTTGACAACAGAACAACAAACTTTTACTTTCTCACTTCCAGATTTTCCAATAGACAAGAAATTTAGCCTTTCCCCAACCATGCACCCGCTGCATTTAGGGAAAGATAATAAGGTTTGTAAGTCCACAGTTTGAGAAATGAGGAGAAAGCACTTAAAATACTTTTATATCATATCAGCTCGTTTAATATGTCCAGGAATGCCAGACAACTTTGCGCTGCGCTACATAATATGTTGGCCCTATATAAATCCTGTTTATTAATAATATTAATAATAATAATAAAAATAGTAATAATAATAATACAAATGACAGGAAAGAAATATAGATTACTAATAATTCCTCCAATTAGGTTAAACGCAGCTGACCCGAAAATAATCAGATAAGGTGGTCCTTTATCCCATGATTTTTTTTATGAAACAACTTCCTAAAAATGTGTATTATCTTAATACTTGAGTGAATTTTACTCATCACAAATCATGAGACTAAATACATTTTGAATTGCCGACAAGATGTCTCCAGACCAGGAGTAAGAATAAAGAAGGCATCCGGGATCCCTCTAGATGTTTGATTTGCTTGCCCCAGTTGCTTTTCTGAAATCCCATGAATGGGGGACAGGGCAAGGCTTACCTAAAATCAGCTTTTTGAAGGCCAATGTGGTTCCTCCACATCAAGCCATCAAGCCATGTCTAGCTTTATTCACGAGAACAAATGAGGAACAGAAAAAGGCCTTCACCATTGGAATGGAGAATTGTGTGTTTCTTTGTTCATCTCCATTACATAGTGGATTGATAGAACTACGGATTTACCCCATGAAGGATCATTGTCCATTGTTTGAAGCTCACAGGAAATGACAATATATTTTGGGCAACATAAACATGTGTTTTCTGTATTTGCTAAAAATGTTCTTATGCTGAGCATACATTATGCTTTATTGTTTTCTGCCGTTGGTATTTTTGATTATTATGAACTAATATAATTGTGATACAAGATTTTGATTGCATACAATTGTTCAATAACTGACCTATTTTTTAAAAAAAGAAGAGAATGTCCTGCCTGATTGATTCATAATTGACCTATTACCTTAATATTGATCAATAGTTTTTTTTTATTGTTTTTTGATTAATTCTACTGTATGGGCTGCTAAACATCATGGGGTTGGGGTTTAGCTCTACTATTAATTATTCGTTGCTTATATTCTATGCAACAGATGTTAAACTGGAAACAGCCATTAAATATCCTATTATTTCTATTTTGGGGTATTTGTCAGATGGAATGATGGAGGGGGTGCACATCATATATATAAGACGTAAGGCTGTGCGTGCGAGGCCGGGGAAGGCTTTCTTTCACATGGAGTCACTTCCTGCAGGCAGGAGATCTGCATTCCACATTGTGAGAACACTTCCACTGCCTCAGCATGTTTCCTCTACACTTCTCTAGGACATTCTTGTAATTATTGCCTGTGGTCACATCATAACATCCCTTTATGAGAATTCCGGAGTCCACTGATGTCATTTTGATGCATTTTGTGTTGTCACTACGAATGATGCAGAATAGTATTCATGATGAGTCATAAACATTCCCGCTTTACAACCTCTGCTTTGGGCTTTCAAGTTTTATTCTGGAATTATTATTAATGTGGATAGATATGGCGGCTCTTGTATGGCCAAAAGTCTGTGGTCCCATGACCATTGAATCTATATAATCTTGATGGATATCCCATTGCAAAACCATGGCTATTGCCAATTTGGAGTTGACCTCCTTTGTGGCTTTTACGGCCTCCACTCTTCTAGGAAGGCTCCCGCAAGACCTTGGAAGATGTGTATGTATGGTCAGTTAGCCAAAATAGCATTAGTGAAGTCAGCTTGGATGAGAAGATCTGGATCACAACTAGGCTCCAATGCATCCCCAATGTGTTCTGTTGGGTTGAGGTCAGGGATCTATGCAGGGCACTTGGGTCATCCACGCCAAGCTGGAGCTGTTTTTAGTGGGGTATCCACTTTAGCTTTCAGGCCAGAAACTGGAAGAAATAAACTCAAATGGGACAACAGAAAAAAACATGGCAGGGTTTGAACTATTTTCTTCTATAATGTATTTCAAAAATATCTGGGGGAAAATATCTTCTGTATTCAGATATTTTATATATTTTAAGTCAGACAATAGAGTCTAGGACACACAAATAGATCTGTAAGGTAACAATTGCCTGTGGGATGATTGTGAAGTTATACAGCAGGGTGCTTTCCCATTGGCTGGTTGGTGCACCCCTGACATCCACCAGCCAATGGGAAAGCAGGCTGCTGTGTACAATACCAATGGACTTACAGTCAATGTTGATCTAGCTTATGGCTGAAATTTGAGTCAAACCCATGCTGGGATCACACTCAATACTCATTTTGTCATTAATCATATCAAACAGCCAGTTCACTTGTCTCTGTTATTAATATCATTATTATTATTATTATACAGTAATTATTTAGCGCCAACATATTACGCAGCGCTGTACTTTTAATAAAGGTTTGATGCACCTTACTGAATAAGCCAGTGAGAAGAACACAACAACTGACATCTTTGCTTATCTTTCACAGAGCAAGTCATGGAGAAAGATCAAGAATATGGTGCATTGGTCGCCCTTTGTCATGTCATTCAAGAAGAAATACCCCTGGATTCAGCTGGCAGGACATGCAGGTACAGAAACCACATTAGAGAAAAGCTCTAAACCTTATCCAGCTTGTCTTTTTCATTCCTGGAATAATGACAACACAGGAAGTGAGATGCATTTGCTCTGATGTCGACGTAGGCAACAATAAAAAACCTTTAAAAATAGACGGGCAGCACTCCAGCAAAAAGCTGCATGTCAGACATGTTCAATATAAACTGATATGGTGTATCAGAGACCGGTGGGTCTTTTGTCAGTGTAATGTATTATGATCTTAATGTCTATTAAGAACCCACATGTCCCAGAAACATGAGGTTGGTACTCTCGAAAACCCTCAGCCCTGATGCAAGCAGTGGGCTGACTGTTGGTACACGTTATGCAAAAAGCAAAATGTCTTGATGGATAAAAGTCAGTCTGGAGGAATATTCATTTTTGTCATGTAAAGCAGACATTATGCAACCTTTAAGGGTGACCCATCCTTCTAAAAGTGCTCATTGCCTGGTTAACATTATGACCGTCTTGCACATAAATCTTAGCCCCTGACCTGGAATGAGTTTTGACTTTTTATTGATGTTTTTGATTTGCATTGATGTATTGGTGACTCTAGCAGACAAAATATATTTTAGAAGAAAGTCAGTGCATTATGATTGCATTTCCTTATGACATCTGGAGGAACCATTGTGCTTTATATTGGCCCTGTGTAGGGCCATGGCCAGGTGGGGCTCTGTATAAGGCCACAGGTTGGAACTCTTTGAAGTTGAAGAAATCTCAGTTTTTGGAAACTGGTGGATGAGCAGAACATATACAAGGTCAGACCCTCCATCCTCATCTGGGCCAAGCAGCCACCTTCCATATTCACATATAAGAGCCACATTGGTAAAAATATTTCTGCCAGGTTCAAAGCTGAATCCGGCATAATATGTCACTTTCTTGTCTTTGCAGGTAGTTTTAAAGCCGCAGCCAATGGTAAGATCCTAAAGAAGCATTGCGACTGTGAGCAGCGGTGTCTCAGCCAGCTTATGAATGACGTGCTGAAGCCATACGTTCCTGCATATCATGGTGATGTAGTGAAGGACGGTGAGAAATACAACCAGATGGAGGACCTGCTGTCGGAGTTTGACAGCCCCTGTGTCATGGACTGCAAGATGGGGGTCCGGTGAGGACTGCTTTTTATTACTTGGCTGAGTTGTAAATGAAATGGGGTCAAAGATGGTGTCCAACAGGCTTATGGTGGTCTCTTGGTAAGGCCATCATTTTAGAGGTTATATCAGCAATGGGTCCCTGTCCTATCAGTAGACCTTATCCATTTTCATCTCAGTCTAGGACCAAAGCTTGGGGATGATATAAGTTGGAGCTTTTTATAAAAATCATACTGTTCCAATATATGGTGGTGTTTGGATTTGATTTATGCAGATTTGTAAAACGAGGTTCACTTTAATCCAAGTGGACGATAACTTTAGGAAAATTTTGGTGCCGATCAAACAATGCGGTTTAGCAAATATCAGGGAGGGTCTGGGATTACGAAGCAAAGTGACAGGACTCGTCTAATTATAACCCCCATTCAGGGTTGTTAAATGCTTTTATCCGAAACCGTCGAGGTGGAAGTAAGCAAATAATGCAAACATGTGGCTTACATCTCCTTCTCCGTACACGAGACATTATTCATCACCATGGATAATTGGAAAATATGTCATTTGGATATTATTTGGCTTTATTGGAATGAAAGACAATTAGCCCTGAATGCAGAACAAAAGTGATAAAAAAATAAAAGGCATCTTTACCATTTAAAAACCTGTACTTGTTTTTGAAGGTGCATGCTCCATGGCGGTCATCTTTATTCTTTCTTCAATCCCATCTCAGTGAAGGACCCGATACAAGCCTGTGTATATGAATTATTAGGTGGATTAAGTGCGCCTGATTTATCTAAGCTCCAAGTTTTAAGAACATAGACTATCATGGAGAACCTGGGTGATACAGTAAACCTAGGATGGATTATCTGTGGCAAATGTTTTTAATCTTGGACCAGATCGGTTCCAGGTTTGTTGGATCACCCAGGTACTTTCATGGTAGTCTATCTTCTCCAGTCTTGGAAAGCTTTGATAAATCAGACCCAGTGGCTTCATGTTTATTCTAGTTCATTGAGTCAGTAGTAAAGAGAAGGGTGACAGCCTTCGGGTTGCACCTGCAAAAACAAGTTGCCATCTCCCATGTTTTTGCCTTAAAGTTTATCTAAAACAAACACATGTTCCAAATCTGAGCTGCTCCTCAAAGGTCTTGTGGAAGCCTTCATAGAAGAGTGGAGGCTATAAAAGCCACAAAGGAGGTCAACTCCATATTGGCAATAGCAATGGTTTTGCAATGGGATATCCATCAAGATTATATAGATTAAATGGCCATGGGGCCACAGACTTTTGGCCATACAATAGCCGCCATATCTATCCACAACAATAGCAGTGTTTATATAGTGCCCACATATTACGCAGTGCTTTACAAAACCCATAGTCATGTCACTAGCTGTCCCTCTAGGCGCACAATCTAATACCGCTACCATAGTTATATGTCATTAATACAGTCTAAGGTCAATTTTGGGGGGGAAGCCAATAAATCTGCAGTCTAAAAACTGCATGTTTTTAGACTGTGGGAGGAAACCAGAGTATCCGTAGAAAACCCATAGGGAAAAATCCCCCCTTCCAAAGTTTTTACTAGCCCAGGTGTACCTATTAAAGGGTTGGACCTTTTTATTGAATATGTAATGAAAATATTTTTTGCCAAACCAATGGTGAAATCAATAGTATCATTATGTGAGTATCCAGCAATAAGAAATTTTCAGAACTTATCAGTACCGAGTTGTGTAGGATTTCCCTGGGGTGTGATAAGTGATTTGGGGTGTAAGGAGACACATGGAGTGGTTGCACTCGGAGTGGTTACCGGGAAATCTGTAGGGAGCGTCCTCATGACCTCTGTCTGGCCGAATACTGTTGTGCACAGAGCTGGCAGAGGAGATCTTCTACCACTGACTTCCTTTTTCTGGTTCTGCATTGAATGATGCAAAGGATGACAGTGAAGTCACGGGTTAACTGCTGAGGGTCTGTGCTAACATGGGCAAATAGGGAATACAGAATTTTGGTGGAACCTTGTCAAATAGTAGGAGCTTTGTCATAAATTAGCACTGGGGTCCAAAGAACCGTAACTGGAAGACCATTCGCATCAGTGCAGAAGGTGGCCCCAGGTCCTAGTTCCGCATCAAGGTCCAGAGGTCGATAGCCATGCAACTATAACTGTTGTTCCATGACTAAGCTTTCCGGAACTTATAATTCATCTGCAAAAACTCAACTTTTCTGTAACATTGTCAGTGTTTATTTGATCCTCCAACTTAAGAGAAACTAATAAATTCATAGCAGGGCTTCTGCAGCTGTCAGCTTCCAAATTCATAACCTGAAAATGTCATTAGCGGTTGTTGTAATGATGAGCAGGTCAGCCGGAGTCACGGCTAATGCTTTGTATCTTAGAAAGGGACGTGATGGTTTTGTCGGGACAGGGACACCGGCACAGTAGGGGTTAAAGGAACCGTCAGAAGCTTGACAGTGCGTGGGTGTTCGCTGTACATAGCTGGAAGGAAATTGGTGTACATGTGTTCTTACTGACAGCGATATCTGCAGCTCTGCGCAAAGCTGACAAAATACGGCTTCAGTTTACCCTCATTGACGAAGGTTCTTTAGTAAGGCATTCCTTAAAGAAGGGGTCCTCAGCTCCACATTTTGTATTATTAGTTATTTCTGACTTCTTGTAAACCATACATTGTTTTTTAATCTTCTTCTTAAGACATGTTGGGATCCTGGCCTTTAAAGCTGAACAAAAAAAAAACACATTTAGTTTCAAAGAGCCCTTGATTCCTCCAACAGATTCATTTCAGTCCTGCTCCATACTGCATTCTTGCTTCGCTCCTGTGTGGATGATCCAGTGGGCACCACTATCTTCTTCCAGGTTCTTCTCCCTATTTTTTTTTCCATTCTGTAAATGTGTCACCACCCATTTATATAATGGTAAAATTGTCATGATCAATCTACTTTAAAGACTGGAGCCAAGGACCCTTGCCCTAAAGCAGGGGACAGCAAACTCAGGCCTTTAGGCAAGATAAGGCCTAGCCAGTAGTTTGTTCCGGCCTAATGCCCCCTGGCCAATCCGGCCTAATGCCAGCCAGCAACCTGCAGAGGAGCCAAACGGCAGCAAACTACCGGAGCATGCGGCTCTTGAGCCTCCGTGTGTTGGCTCCCTTCCCTATTATCCCGGCCAGCGTTAACACTTCCGTTGCCGGGGTAAATAGGGAACATTCCCTCCCCTCCGTATGCATTGCAGAGGAGAGGGATTTCCCTTCAGGGTGCGGAGCCATTAGGGCGCGATTCGAATGAGAGTTCGGCCTAGTGTGCTCCTGCCCACCCCTGAAATGACCTAGTGGCCCAAAAAGATTGCTGACCTTGCCTTAAAGGGTGGGCACTGTCTGAATACAATATTTAATATCAGAACTATTCTTATTTTTTCAATCTTTCACTCTTCATTGCTTCATTCTGCCTTCCAAGTCCTCCTCTCCTTGGCCTTCCATCGCTGGTCCTCCTTCCTCCTTCAACCTCTTCCACGCCTGTATATCATCATTCAACCAACATTTTGTAAGGCCTGGAGGTGGGCCTTCCTGCAAACTGGGTTCCATGTTCAGGTTCCTTCTTTTATTGGGTGCCAATCATCTCCAAATTGTGCTTCTACAATCTGATCATAGTGGGGACCACCATGCTAACACAATGCCCTGGCACGGTCACTATTGCAATAATGTGCAGCCAACACGGAGAGAAATAACCTCCTGAGGCTGCAAGAAGTTGGCATCACTGAGATGAAAAAGAAAGACTAAAGAAGGATTTATAAAGAGAAATACATAGTAATTGTTTCTGATACAAAGAATTTAGATTTGAACAGCTGATCTCTTGTTATAAATATTAAGGTCAGGGAGCGATGATTTGACCGGGCAGAAAAAACAAGGTCAAAGGGGTTCTTATTTCCTTCTGTGGGGGGGAGGACTGGACATCCTTTGCCAAAAATAGGAAGGTGAAATTGCCCATTGGGATCTTCGGACTTCGTATTCATTGTACGGCCAGGTGTCAGGTGTTGCAGGAAACCTTGGACCATTACATTGTATCACCCTCGGTTGTCACTCCCGCTGAGCCTCTAATCATCTCCCTCTCTTCCTGTTTCTCTCTGGAAAATCTCTCCTCATTCGTATAATTATACTCAGCTCATTGTTGTGTACTGAATGCATCAATGGTCTGATTTTTCCCTATTGTCAGCTGTCCCTTGTAGAATAAAATAATGAAACCTATCCAAAAAACATGGGCGATTATAAAGCACACCCTGTCCTTCCGTACAAGCCCACCACTATGAACGCCTTTGGCTGGGTTGAATGACCCCAACCTGCAGAGACAGACCGCTGCTCTTAATAAAGAGAACCTGTCTTAAGAACAAGCTGCTGGTGCTGAACACCCTTTGTGTTTTCCATGCCTTTTCAGTCACTAAGACACAGCAAGCATGATAAAGTGAAGTTATTACAAACATAATTCAGAAAACATTGGATCAGCATGATAACAGCTTAGGAAGAAACAGAGAAGATAGCGAGGGTTTTTTGTGCGGCAATCTATTGTGAAGAACAAATTGTGAATACAAACTTAAATTCAGATGTGTAACATAGTACTGAATTTGGTCTCTCCTATGTACACAAGCATGGGAAGATTAATTTGTAATGCTAGACAGTGACATTACTAATAAGATAATAAAGAAAACATCTCTTACCCGACACGTTTCGCCTATCGGCTTTCTCGGGGGATTTGGTGGGGAACGTTTGTTCGAAGGTTGAAATAATTTGAAACCATCATGTAAGGTATGTCACAGAGGTAAGTATTTTAATGATTTCACAACGTAGTATCTGCAAAAAGAGGAAAGTCCTATCCCATGCAGAGTTCGGCAGTCAGAAGTGCTGTTTTGTTGTCGATCAGGAATACTACATTGTGAAATCATAAAAATACTTTTGTAAACTTTTGTCAAAAAAATTTGTGTAAATTTGGGAAAAAAATGTTAAATAACGAAGTGCTGTTTTGGCCAGGGTTCAGGATAGCTAAATGTCCGGAACCCTAGGGGTCCAGTGCACCTTTAAAAACTACCAAAAACCTAATTTTATCGTTCATCATAAAATTAGGTAATATCACTGAAATCTTCCAATTTCACCAAATTAGATTTTAAAACTCTCAGTTTCACTTATCTCTGGCAGGATGTGAGCCTGGCTGCTGCTTTTATATTTTTTATCCTGACAGTTCCCCATTAAAGCTGAGCATCTTGCCAGTCCCCGTTGCTCACATATTATATGATGACGCATGCATGTAGAGTAAGGAAGAAACATAAATCGATACAAGACAGTGTGTGTTTATTCCTGTAGAAAAATCGTGAGAAATGTTGCAGAATAATCTGTCATCTTCTATGTTGTTCACACATTTTAAGTAATTTTCCATCTGCCACCCTCCAAGCTTTGTGCAGAGATAAAGCTTTGTGTAATGAGTATCCCTGCGGCTTCTTCTTCATAGCTCTGAAATAAAGTTTGGTGATTGCAGAGGATTGTGGTGTTCATAGCTGCCCTTACATGACCCTTATATGATGCCCAATAAAAGGTTCATGCCAAGTCTGGGGCATTTGGGGGCGAGCCTAGGACGTGCAATGGTTTTCATGCTTTTTTCAGGTTTTAGTGTTTATTTAGGCTTTCTAGTGGGGATCCATTTCATTTTCCTTCCTGGTGACAACGGTTTCACTAGACAGAAAAGAAGGAATAATTTTGCTTAAGCTCTTTCTCACTGAAAAAGAAAAAAAAAAACATTTACTTGATTTACAGTTTAAATGAGCCTGTACTCCTACTCCCTTTTATATGGCATTGATCACAACTGGTGACAGTGCCAAACATGCCTGTGAAGCAATGCCACTTTTATGTTCTGGGAGTCAATAAGGCATGGTGACAACGCAGGAGAGAAGTAAGGAGATGGGTACAAAATGTTGTCATCTGAAAACTTAGTGCCTACACAGAGACCTTTATAGCAGGATCACCATGGATTATTTTAATGGAAGCTGCAGATATAAATATTTTAAAGATATTTTTGCTAAAGAGACTTTAACGATTGAATTTGCACAATTTTAACTTAAGAAACTGAAAATGTACATAGTTTCCAGCAGAATGCCTTATGGCAATGCCTGTGTCGATACTTACCGTCTCTAAATGGAGAAAGCATTCTATATCATGGCCACTTTATATGGCTGGTTGTAAGTAAAAGTCCCACCCACTAGGAGCCTAAAAGTACCAACCAGACTTGCCAACTTGTAGTGTGTGTGGAATTCCTTTACTATACAAAGTTGGGTATTAAATTAAAACCCAGAAGTCATTTCTTCTATCAGAAACATTGGCTGATATTGTTACCACTGTGTACTTTGGTATTGTTAGGGGTGAAAACTAACATATCTGAATCCTGTCTGTGTTGGTGAAATTAGGACCTACTTAGAAGAAGAGTTGACCAAAGCTCGGAAGAAGCCCAGTCTGAGAAAAGACATGTATGTCAAGATGATTGAAGTGGAACCTGATGCCCCAACTGAAGAGGAAAATTTGCAACGAGCTGTCACCAAACCTCGCTACATGACGTGGAGAGAGACAATCAGTTCGACAGCCACATTGGGCTTCAGGATTGAAGGCATCAAGGTAAGGAATAGTTTAAGATAAAAATATATAGATACATTTAGGACAAGTAGTAAGTATACACATCAGAACCAAGGGATCTTTTTTTCTTTTTGGATGATTTGTTTTTGGGTTTTCATGGGTTCCTCACCATACTAGTAATGAACTCCAAGTTCAGTTGACTGTTTCTGGTGTATCGAAAGCCCAAGATTTTTCTATAACTCGGAGTAGAGTCTTCAGACCATAGACCTTGCATGACTTTCCCATACCATGGGTTCACCAACATACTGGTGTTGTCCAGAAAATTCTGCAGTCACTAGGGAACTTCTCCTTCAGATTCTGTTGAGTGTGTCCAGCGTGTGGGCAGCTCAGGAGTTTTCTAGAACTGGAGTAGAGTGTATTCCAGTCTTCAGACCATAGTCGTTGTATGACTTTTCCTTACTGATGGTTCCCCAACATATTGGTGATAACCATAAAATACTGCAGCCACTATGGAACACAAGAGGTGTTCCATAGTGGCTGCAGAATTTTATGGTTATCACCAATATGTTGGGGAACCATCAGTAAGGAAAAGTCATACAACGACTATGGTCTGAAGGATTATGTTGACTGTTTCCAGTGTATGGGAAACCTTAAAGTTTTCTTGAACTGAAGTGAAGTTGTTTCTGGCCTTCAGACCATAGACCTTGTATGACTATTGCTTGCCATGGGTTCATCAACATGCTGGTGATGACCACAAAATTCTGCAGCTTCCAGGGAACTCATCCTTTCACATTCTGTTGACTGTTTCTGGTGTATGGACAGCCTTCAAGTTTTCTATACCTGGAGTAGAATCTTTTATGGTCTTCAGACCATAGACCTTGTATGACTATTCCTTACCATAGGTTCCATAGGTGTTAGCCAACTTTTGCAGCCACTGGGGAACTCCTCCTTTAAATTCTATTGACTGTTCCCAAGGTATTACAACTTTAGAGTTTTCTATAACTGAAGTAGAATCTTTTCTATTCTTCATACCTAAGTCATGGATGACTTTCCCTTAACATTGGTTCATCAACCAATCATGGGGTGATGTCCACCAGGTTCTGCAGCTTCCAGAAAACTCCTCCTCCAGATTCTGTTGACTATTGCCCATTCCAGTGATCTGAACAATAGGATCCAATTTACGGTGGGACCTGTCCAGTTCAGGAATGGTCCACTAAAGTTTTTTTTTTTATAAATGCCAGGATGTTCTTTTAAAAAGCATTGAATCTTACATTTACCAAACAGTCTCTGATGAAGAATGGAGTGGCTGATTCGCCACCGTTCTGTAAATGTCAGATTCACTGTTTTATTAATGGACCCCTAATGTCCACCATTAATGCTGGATAGAAGTTTAATATTAAAACTTGTCTCCCCATAGCCCTTTTCGTGACTCCATCTACTAATTAGTGAAGTCAGGATCCAGTTGTGACTTGCTGAATCATTATTGAATGACTGCAAACAGTTGTTATCTAATCCGGTCCTTTGCAAAGCCGAGTTTTCCCTATTTACAACCTACCCCTTATTTCAATATGTTTAGTTTATTTTAAGCTTTATTTTACTTCTCCATATGTGCAAAGCAAATACTAAGAAAATGGAATCACTTTATTGCTCTGGTTAGGCTGTGCTATTCAAAGCAGGAATAGACGGCAGGTAATATTGCCCGATTGTTTTTCCTATTACTATTCTTATATCACAAAAGCCGTCTGGGATGTTGTTATGTAACAGCGGTGAGCTATCCTATACGTGACCAGCTGCCGTGACTGAGGAAGGATGTATACAGCAATAGAATTGTAAATGCCGGATGTTCATTGCTGTTCCATTGTCATCCCTCTTCCTCCTGCAAAGATTTTGGAGTGGAAGAATAGTCTGTGATATAAACAGGCAAATCTATGACTAGGCTGAAGAATAATACTTAAAGCCGACCTTCTATGGTAAACAGAAGGTTCATTTTTGGCAGCCCACTCCAACACTCCAAATGGATTTGAAATGATATTCTTAAGCAAACAATGGAATCTCCAAATTGGAGGAAAATATACCTTTGCCCCGTCCTCTGACGCTTCTGGGTGGCATGGAGTTTCTGTGCCTTCTGCAAAATTCAATTCCACTGCAGGAGTGCAATTTAGATCTGCCAGTGGTGCCTTCCATGCCTCTGGGTTTTTCTTTATTTTGGAGTGAGGAGTGTTTTTTTAACAAATGGCTGTTAGAGAGACAGTTTTGGTTTTAAATCAGCCCTAGTAAATCATCAATTTATAATTACAAGAAAAAACCTTCCCAGATTCACTGATATCTTAACTATCCCTTATGGTCGCCTATCCCTTATGAATCAAGGTTGCCCTCGGAAGATCCGAAACCTTCCCAGAGGGATCAAAAAATTAATTCATAATTACAAGAAAGGATAGATACAGAGAGGGCTTTTTGAGGCTTATGATTTAAGTAGAGTTTACTCAGATAAAGAATATATATCTGAAATACATACATAGGCTTTTAACATTCTCAAGAATAGTAACAGTTGTAACCTGGATGATGATAATAAATTATTTTGGTTTCCTATTTTGTGATCAAAAAACGTATTGCAGCCTCTGATCCCGACGCTTTTTACCAATAGGCTTCCTCAGGGGATTGTTTAGAGACACTTAATAAATCCATGATGACTTGATCCTGTTTGGGATAGTGATGTGTAGAAAACAGAGGTGTGCTTTTATTTTTAGTTGAATATCCAGGAAATATTATTAACATTAGGTTTGGTAATTCCCATTGTAATTCGTCTTTGTAGAGAGAAGAAAAGTTTTCTAATTGTTAATTCTTTTCTGTAGTGCAGTAGCGAGTTTCTGTCTGCTAGACAGGTGCCTGAGGAAGCCTATCTGCGAAACACGTTGGGAACGGAGACTGCAATACTATTTTTGATCACGAATTAAGAGACCAAAATATTTAAATTATCATCATCCATGTTACAACTGTTCTTGAGAATGTTAAAAACTTACGTATGTATTTATTGATATATATTCTTTATCTGAGTAAACTCAGATAAAACTGTCTCTGTAGCTATCCTTTTTTGTGATGATAAATTATAAATCCTAACACAACGTGTTAGGCTGATGTTGTAAAAAGTTTTATTTTACAGTGATAAACTGCAGCGTTTAATGTCTTCCAGCTGATATTCCAGCCGAAGGTCCAAAGAAAGAAGGGGCTAATTGTAAATGTTTTTGCACACTCTTAGAATTGATTGCACCAATCAGGCATTTGTTTGGGTACAGAGAAAACAAATTCGGCATTTCATTTCTCCATTTTCACGCAAAGCCCCATTTCCATGATGATCTTCATAAAAATGCTTTTCATCAGAAATAAGAGTCTAAGAATTTGAATGACTGTTCAGATAGAATACTATCAAAATGTTGAATTATGGATTGGGGTTAATATTACTTTGTTGAAAGAACATTTTGTAGAATGCATTCTGGCCTCTTCTTCTGATCAATGTCAACTTGAAGACTGTCATGGTGATTAAGTGACTTCTGAGTCCTTAATTTAGAACAAGTCTCATTAAGAACTCTGATGGTGTTTTTCAGTGATTGCTCTGAGTGGAATGAAAACATTGTTGTGAGAGACAACCAGGAAACTATTGCTTTGAAATCAGGAAATGGTAGCCGCTGACTCAGTACAGGTTTATTTCCAGGTCCTTCTGGGTGGCATGTCAACTGGCTTCAAGTTAGGGGAATGAGCAATAGCTGGACCCAAGACTCTGGCTTGCCATTAACTGAAGTCTGGGCTTTTGGTGATCAGTGGCTGGAAATGGGAATTTTGCTGGTTGTACCAGAAGTCTGGGCTGTGACTGGTGCTGAGGCTGACCACTGGCCATAACCTGAGCAGTGGACAGTCAAAAACTAGTTACTTTCTGGAGTCTGGATTGTGACTGGTTTAGAGGCTGGTGACTGGTGGAAACTTGGACAGAGACTGGTGACTGTTTGGGGCTTAATAAGAGGCTGGCCACTGGTTGGAGGCTAGTCCGAGGTTGTTCACTGATTAGAGCCTGGTTACTGGTTGAAGCTTGGACAGAGACTGGTCACTGTTTGGGGCTTAATCAGGGGCTGGTCACTGGTTGGAGCCTGGGCAATGGCTGGTAACTGGTTGAAGGTTAGTCAGAGGTTGGTTACTGGTTAGAGGCTGGTTGGAGGCTGGTCACTGGTTGAAGCTTGGGCAAAGGCTGGTAACTGGCTGGTGGCTAGTCAGAGGTTGGTTACTAGTTAGAGTCTGGTTAGAGGCTGGTCACTAGTTGAAGCTTGGTCAAAGGCTGGTAACTGGTTGGAGTATGGTCAGATACTGGTGGCTGGTTGGAACTTGGTCAGAGTTTAGTCACTAGTAGGAGCATGGTCAGAGGCTAGTTACTGGTTGAATCCTGCACTGTGGTTGATCAGAAGCTTAAGCCTGGATTGTGGCTAGTTGAAACCCTGAACAGAAGCTGAAACTGGACTGTGTTTGATTCAGAGTCTGTCCACCATCTAAAACCTGGACATTAGCAGGTCAGAAGCTAAAATCTAGACTGTGGATGGTTCACAGCCTGGTCATAACCTGAAACTTGGACTGTAACTTAGACAGAATTTGGTCAAAGGCAGGAACCTGGACTGATTCTGGTCAGCAGATGTAGCCTGGTCTGTTAGTGGTTAGGGGGACTAACTACAGAAAAAAAGTAAATACAATACAAACCTGAAATTTACCCCCTATGTATAAGAATTGACTTCTTTCCTTCTTCATTCATCATCAGATAGATTGGACCATTAACTAGCACAAGCTGTACTTTACAGACTCTGAGCCATGAGACCCAGGAAGTGAAGGAGGAGGGCCCCGGAAGTTTACCTAGTAGGGGTCTTAGAAATTTCAGATGGCGGTCCTGCACAGACTATTTAAACACAACCAAATCTAATGCCAATAATCCAGGAATTTTAGGTCAAAATGAAACATTTCCTGAAAAGCTCTGGGTTCCTTTTTTTCTGCAAAACAAATAAACCATTTAGTGTTTCCTAGAGCAGCAGTTATAATTGGGAATGCAATGAGTAAGCAGACAGACGTATAAACAACTACTAAACAGCAAAAACAGCAAGAACTCTATAGAAAGAGAAGTAAGAATCCAGTCAGTGGACACCATTAAAAGAGAACAAAAATAATTCACTTGTCAAGAATCTTTCAAAACAGCTCTGAAACAAATTACAGATATAAATGAGAACATGTAGACCCAGCTAACAAAACTAACAAGAGGCTGTGTATAGTATGTATGAATAAATATTTATGGAGACAGCCATGTTTGTTTGTTACATACTCAGGTTCTTCTTCTTCCTATGCAGTATTACAGGGTGGAGTTTGATCCAGCAATGCAAGGAATTGAGTTTGCAAGGAAAGACAAAGGTGCTACCTAGATTGCTAAGCTGCAACAATCATTGTTCTGTACCCACTTTTTTATTATTATTATTAATTACCAGCATTTATATAGCACCAACATATTACGCAGCGCTGTACATTAAATCATACCATCTGATATGATCATTTAACCATAACTAATAGTGTATACCATGCTATCTTTCCAGAAGCACTGATGTATTATTATTATATTGTTTTATTAATAAACAGGATTTATAAAGCGCCAACATATTACACAGCGCTGTACATTAAATAGGGGTTACAAATGACAGACAGGTACAGACAATGACACAGAAGTAGAGGACCCTGACCCGAAGAGCTTACAATCTAGTAGGTTGGGGAATTAACACAGAATAGGACTTGTTTTTTCTTTTGTTTGTTGGCCCAATATACACCCAAGGGTTCCATAATTCAACCGTGTCAACTGACAAACACATTTGTCAGTGTATTAAATGTTATTTTTAAATACATCTTACTCTGCAAGTCATAACGTGATGCACAGGCCTGCAAGGAAGTATCTACTGACCACAAAACCGTCGTCAATGACCTTTAAAATGCCAGCCTGAGGAAGTACCAAGAGATAAACAGAATACATTTTCTATTAGTATGTGTTCTATTTATTTTTGTTAGCTTTATTCCTTCTTTTAAAGTTTATCTCTAGCTCTGTACCCCCCTAGAGCATCCCTGTATCCCTGTGAATGACACAGCAAAGTATAGGAGGGGGTGGAGGCCCAACTGAACCTGCCATCAGTCATAGACCCCATGCCAATGCAGCAGGGAGCTGACAACGTACACATCAATAGGGCACCGCAGGACAAAAGCAACTCCTAAAAAAATACAGTAAAATGAGAATTATTATATAGATGTGTCTACAGTTGAGCTTTTCAAAATTGTTTCAATATTTTAACCATCTGCCAATTCACCTACAGTATAATCATTGCCTGAGACTTCATTAAACACTCGGTGATGTGATTATTATGTGGTAGTGTTTATATAGCACCAACATATTATGCAACGCTGTACAAAGTCCATAGTCCTTTCACTAGCTGTCCCTCAAAGTAGCTCACAATCTAATGTCCCTACCTCAGTCTTATGTCATTAATACAGTCTAACGGCAATTAACTTTATTGCATGTTTTTGGAATGTGGGAGGAAACCAGAGTAAATCCCACACAAACACAGGGAGAACCTGCAAACTCCATGCAGATAGTGTCCGGACCAAGCTTCAAACCTGGGACCCAGCGCTGCAAAGCCAGAGTGCTAACCACTGAACCACCCATGGTGTGATTATTAGAAAATGGGAATCAAAGGGGAAAGAGAACACAAGATTGTGCACTTCTGCCTGCTTTTGTTCACTCCTGCACTTGTGTCCCCGTGCATGCAGTGAATCTTCCTTGAATAATTGCTGGAATGGTTAAATGTGCAACTTTCAGTAAAATAATATTAAGCAATCCTGCCATTAGAATGCTCGTTGAAATAATTTACATTAAAGGGTGGCAACTTTCTCTCTCCAGTTGGGATCCTTTGTTGCCACCCTGTTACAAAGACTTGTGCTTACAGATAGAATCCAGCAATCTGTTCCAATTGGGGGTAAATGATATTATAAAGGTGAAAAAATGCAGAAAAAGTCATGTGACCCTTGGCTTTTACATTTTTATTGCATAAAATTTGTCACTTTTAAGGAGACACGTGCACCATTTTTTTGACCAGCATGAAACAATATACATTTTAATCCCAAAAAAGTATAAATTACATTATCAGTGACTCTCCACCTTTGTGTTGAGTTTCTTCTCTCGCTGACCTAGGTTGTCATCGTTGTCATTTCCAGATAAATATGCGGTAAAAGCAAAGTTTATTTTTTCTGTTTAAACTTTTGTTTTCATGCTGATAAAACCTCCAGCTATGTTCTGAGACTGAACTCCCTCACACAGACTAATTGCCTCTTGTAAAGTGGAGGAGGAAGCCCTGTCATGGTATGCGGGATGTAGCAGTCCTTATTGTGTGTAGTTTATTGACTCCTTTTATTGACTCTGAGATGGCCAGGTGTGCATTCAGCTTTGCATTTCCTCATTCTGGTTCAGGTGTACCTTGCTGTGAAATGTATCTGCAGTATAAGCATTTCCAAGGAAAAAACAGTGTGTAAAGTTACCCTGTCCCCATTACATCCTCCTTGTGTAGACATCTGAAAGCCCCAAAATAGCTGTTGGGTGCTGCCATCTTGGAGGTAATGACAGTAGCCCCCAGAGATACTCTATAGCAGCCTTTTTTCTCAGACGTTTCCTTGAAATAATTTTCATGGCTTAGGGGACCCTTATAAGAATACAAATTGGGGACCAGTGGGAATAATTCCACTTATATTAGTGGTCATTAACAGACCCAAGTGGTCGTTTATGATTCCAACAGCTAAACCGATCATTGGTATCATGCCACTGGTTCTGCCAAGCGACAGGGACCACCCCAAGATCAACCAGCAACACCTTGAGAAACTAGGGTTCCATGGAATCCTGGTTGAGCTCTGTAGGATTTCCCTTCATTTTTTCCCCAGCTACCACATAATAGGTTATACAAATAGGTGGAGTGAAGAAGGCACCGACAGCCCACCCCCATCCATGTATACTTACCCTGTCACACTCCCCCTTTCCTATCCAGTGCCTGCCAATCTACATATTAATACCCCCCAAATTACACTATTCAAGGTTGGTAATTGGCTGTTTAAGCTGTGTTGCCCCATACCCATAAATCCCATTCACATAGGAAGGGTTATGAAGAGGTGGCGGCGGAATGTGACTGGGTAAGTATACCTGGGTGGACCAGGTGCAGGTTCTCCGAACACAACAATTATACAATAACGAGCTTTAATTAGGAAGTGCAGCATCATCAATCCCTTTCCTCCACAGCCTGATTGTCACTGCTAGTTTCATTCATTAGAGTTCAGTTCTTTCAATCATGGAGGCTCAGCAACCTATGTGGGTGATACCTAGGGTTGTCTTTGTACAACCAAAGCCTGCCTGGGAACACCCATTCCTCCATACCGACTTCCATACATTAGGGGTAGAACCCCTTGCCACTTATTTTTGCTGTAGGTGTCTCTGTTATAGAATTTGTTGCTTACTGTCTTCAGAAAGTGTATTCAACTGTATTTTTTGATGCAGCCCTACTCTATCCATAACTAGAAAAAAAAGTTTTGGCTAGACAAATCTATTTCATCTGATTAAGTCAGAGGACTGACTCATTTCCCATTCTCCTCTTATATTGTGTTGTTCATAAAGGGTTCCATAGAGTTTCATCCAGAGAGTCTGTAAGCAAACAGCTTCTGCTATATTCTCTCTATAGATAACCCTTAGTGCATTGTGTCACAGATGCAGAATAAAGATTTTATATAATAGTAAAAATAAGATCTAACATTTATGTAATTGAACTCGTGAAAAGAGAAAAAAGAACAAAGGGAATTGTGCCTAGCATTTCCTTGTATGACTGCAATGATGGCCTCCATATGCCCATACCCAAAATGTTAGGACTAAACTCCATGGATAAACTGCTTTCTGCTAAACAAAGCAACTCAAACAAAACCACAGTTTGAGCTTTCTGTTCTTTTTTATCATAACATGGATTACCATTGGTTTATAATTACAGGCCAGGAAAAGTGATTTAAAGTTGATGGTTGTTTTTGTGTTTACGTTGTGGTCCCTGGCCCCCAGGTCTGGAGTGGAGCAGAAGATGTTTGTGGCTTTTGTATAGAATTGGTTTATTAGTGGAGGAAGGGCAGGGGGTGAACTGGCACATTGATGGAATTTTATATTTATTGATTAAGTGGAGCAATCTGATCTCTAATGCTGAAGTGTTTGGTTATCCAGTCTTGTAACTCTGTGTGCAGAGTAAAAGTTTGCAAAAAGTATCATTAGTACTACAGTAATACTACAGCAGATATTCCACTGATTATCAGGTTTGTTACTGAGTGTGTAAAATGCAAAATCTGCATGAAGGAGGCTGAGAGGAAAGGAAGGAGGGAAGGAAATAAAGAAGGGAGGAGAGGAGGAGCGAGGGGAGAAAGAGGAAAGGAAGGAGTGAAGGAAAGAAAGAAGGAAGGAGAGGAGAAAAGGAAGGAAAAGTGGAGAGAGGGAACAAAGAAAGAATGAGGAAACATAGGAGGGAAGGAAAGAGAGGAGGAACGAGGAGAGAAAAAGGAAAGGAAGAAAAAGAGGAGATAGGGAACAAAGAGAGAAGGAGGGAAGGAAAGAGAGAGGGAAAAAGGGGAGAATGAGGAAACAAAGGATGGAGGTAAAGAAGGAAGGAAGGGAGGAGACGGAAAGAGGAAAGGAAGGATGTAAGGAAAGAAGGAAGGAAGGGAAGAGAGAGGGAACAAGGATAGAGATAGAGGAAAAGAAAGGAGGGAAGGAAAGAAAGAAGAAAGTGAGGAAAGAGGGTGAAAGGCGGAGGGAACAAGAAAAGAAAGGAGGGAAGGAAAAAAATAAAGAAGAAAAGAGAGTAGAAGTAGAGACGTAGGGGTAGAAAGGAGGAGGAAGGATGGTTGGGGGGATTGTAGGAAAGATAAGGAGAGACAGAAGGAAGCAAGGAGGCAGAGAGGTAGGCAGGTAGGGTGAAAAAAGAGGAAGGAAAGAAGGACGGAGAGTACAAAGGAGAAAGGAAAGGGGGAGGAAGAAATAAAGAAAAAGGTGACGTAAGGAAGAAAGGAAAGAGGATAAGAAGAAAAAGAAGGCTGGAGGAAGGAAGAAAGTAGGAAAGGGAGAGGTACAAAGTGATAAAAGTGGAAGGAATAAAGGAAATAGGGAGATGGAAGGAAGAATAGAAGAAAGGAAGGGTGAATGGGACAAAGGGAAAGAAAGCAAAAACCTTTTCAAACTCATAACAAAAAGGATTCCAGGCACGCTCCCCAGAATGTCTTACTACCTTGCCTTTAGGTCTAAAGGAAAAAAAGAAGGTAGAAGATAATAGAAGAATGAAGAAGGGAGAGTGGGAAAAAGAACAAAAGTCGATCTGCAGTTTATTAAATGAGATTTCCTTTTTGCAGAAAGAAGATGGCACGGTGAACAGAGATTTTAAGAAAACTAAGAGCCCAGAGCAGGTTAAGGAGGCCTTCCGAGACTTCACACAGAGGAACTCCAAAATCTTGGTAAGTGTCACGGCTTCCTAATCTGTGTGCAGCCATTATATGGAAGGAGCCAATACTCATATAGAGTAATAAATTATTTTCTTGCATGTAAGGTTTGAGATTTCCTATTCTGAGATCGGTGATTCTAACAGTGATTGGCAGCAATGTTTTCTTTATCACTGATAGATATCATCCTGAAACTTTTATAAATTCACACCTCTCTTTATTTTATTTTGTGTGTTCAGAAGTCGTACCTGAGCCGCCTGGAGGATATAAGGACCACACTAGAGCAGTCGTCTTTCTTTAAGAGCCATGAGGTGAGCCATGTTTTAATTATTCCCTATTCATATAACACAGATAAATTGAGGAACATGGGATGTATTATTTGGAATCATTTTTATCACCCACAACCCAAAGGAGCCTTCAAGTATCATCCCCGACAAATTCCTTTGTCTTTGGTTGTGGTTGATAGAAACTGAAGCAACTGGGGGAAGCCATGATTATCCTGACATGAGCTTGGACAGTTTGGGCCTGATTTATTAAAGCTCTCCAAGGCTGGAGAGGATACACTTTCATCAGTAAACCTGGGTGATCCAGCAAACCTGAAAATGGATTTCTTAAAAGTCATATGCTATTTGTTAGTAAATGTTTTCAATACTGGACCAGATCAATGGTCCATCCAGATCAAAAAGCTATTATTTGCAATCCTTCAATCCATTGTAGGTTTGCTGACTCACCCAGGTTCGGAAAGTTTTAATAAATTGGGCCCCCCTGTAAATCATAAGCCAAAATCCATAGAAAGCAGTGGAGGGTAGTTGAGCCCGATGGACCTGATTTATCAAAGCTCCCCAGAGAACTTGGGTGATCCAACATACCTAGAAAGGATTGCAGGATTGCCAAATAATAGCTAATGATTTTTAAGAAATCTATCTCAGGTTTGCTGGATCTCCCAGGTTATCCTATGATACTCTTACCTCTCCAGTCTCAGGGAGCATAAATAAAACGGGTACAAGTGGCCTGATTTAATAAAGCTGTCCAAGGCTGGAGAGGATACATTTTCATCAGAAAAGATGGGTGATCCAGCAAACCTGCAATGGATCAGGTCCAGGATACGAAACATTTCCTAACAAATAGAAAATTACTTTTAATAAATCCAGGTTTGTTGGATCACCCAGCTTCACTGATGAAAGTGTATCTCCTCCAGTCTTGGAGAGCTTTATTAAATCAGGCTCAATGTTCCTGCTCACACACTGGAAGTAGGTCCGTGACAGTCTAGGCTCAGCAGAAGTGGATGAAATGATACTGGCTGCCAGACTGAGGACATCTAGTGTTGAAAAAGAAGTTCTGCAGTGGACAGTTCTGAATTAAAGATGAATATTGCCTTATTGATGGCTAGAGTTTCATTTCTAACAATATCACCGGGAGGTCCCTAGTTGTGATCAGGTTAGTGAAATTCATCGCCAAAATCTTTGATTTTTTTTAGTCTGTGGTGGAATGCAGCAACGTCATCTTCTTAAAATACAGCAACTACTAATCTTGAAAAGCTGAGCGCGCTGACATGGCAACCGGCCCATAACAAATCTCGTCTAAGCTGATGAATGTTAGAGTTATATGAGTTCTCGCCCGGCTCTGCATTTATGTACATGCAGGGGATGATGAATGTTCCCCGGTCTTCGGAGATGTGGGAAGGATTCCCAGACTTATACCAGGACACTCGTCCCTTCACAGAATTCAGAGGGTCATCAAAAGTCACCATCTCCCATAGCTCCAGTGGAATCTTCTATCTCCGTCACCGCGGCCCATAATGGCCTTTTTTCTGCACTTTGCAGGAATATGAAATATTGATAAATATTATTTTAGAACAAAAGTTTATGCAAATCCGAAATATCACAATGTGAAAAACATCCAAAACTTTTTTTTGACTAGAATGGGAAAAGACTGGAACCCAGCTCTTTATTATGGAGCGTGTCCCCTATGGGAGATTCACTCTTTTAGTCGTGGTGACACCTAGAACATAAAGCAAAGTGTTTTACTTGTGATCCTATATTTCGGGGTACAAAAGCAAACTTGAGGGTTGTTCCCCTTACATATTCCTTTAGGAGTCATAGCCAAACTTTTGTAGCAGCTTGCTCATTAAGGAATGGCTGCAGGGTGTGTCAAGACATGGTCCACCCGAGGCAATGATGCCAATGCCCCCCAGCTCAGATGGATCCGGATTGGGTATTTCCACTGCATTGGGAAGATAGACAATCATGGGAGAACCTGTATGATCTAGCAAACCTGCATTGGATCTGGTCCAGGATTGAAAACATTTTCCAAATATTAAAAAATGCCTTTAAAAATCCCTTCCAGATTTTCTGCATATATATATAATATTATATATAATATAATAATATATAATATAAGACTATATAATATATATTATAAGACTATAATAGTCTTTCGTCCCCAGTCTTTAAAAAGTCAGATCCATTGGGCCTGATTTACTCCAAGGCGGGAGAGGATACGCTTTCATCAGTGAAGCTGGGTGATCCAGCAAACCTGGAATGAATCTGGTCCAGGATTCAAAACATTTGCTAGCAAGGAAGGAATCCTTTCCAGGTTTGCTGGATCACCCAGCTTCACTGATGGAAGTGTATCCTC
>NC_092861.1:147832771-147843618 GCF_032062135.1 Pyxicephalus adspersus | reverse complement strand
CTTCTTCATTTTTACTTACGTCTTCAGCGGCAAACATGGTGGCTTGGGGGTGCAGCAGCGACAAGTTCCTGGACCTGCTATTGTTGCAGGACGCTTACAAAAAAACAAGTGCGTGCCAAAATTGGCAACTTATCTGCGCCCATTGGATGGCTTTTTTTCCTGCACTTTGCCGCGTGCACCGGTACGTGTTGCAATTTTTTTGCAGCGATGATTACACTCCCCTAGCAGGTATTTCACTTTCAATAGTTTTTATTGAGTTTTAAAATAAGAAGCAAAGGCTGCCAGGCAATTCTGGTGAAAGCTGCGGGTCTCCTCTCTATGGTTTGGCCGCTGCGCTCCCATCATGTAAAACACGCGCGGTTACGTTGTGCTCAATTCCGGAGGTCCGTCGTGTGCTCACCGGCTAAATGAAGCTCTTTGTTAGGAGGAGATAGATTGTAATCCTCCGCCATGATTCATCGCAGGTACAATAGAAGCTCTTATTATCTATTAATGAGTGTTAATAGTTTTCTGCCTTACGCTAACCCAGCCGTGCCAGGAACATTCGCTCATGGGATACAAGGATTTGGAGAATAATTGTCTATTGAAGCTTTTACAATGGAGAGGAATTTACTTAATTAGGTTCTCACTGAGGCGGATGTATCTTTCACATCACTGAAATGTTGCCTTGGGCCTTCAAACTCAGGTGCAAGTTTAAAGCTGAGCGATGAGCAATTATCATCTATATACCAAAGTATCATATTCTGGATCTGTGACACTTTGTACAGGACTTCCTGTAATATAGACCGGTCACTGCTGCTCTGTCTACTTGCACAGGGTGATTGATCCTGACTCCACCCCTTCTTTGTTTTCCTGCAGGCAGCCTGTAGTGGGTGGAGCATATAGGCCCCTCCCACAGCTGTGTTTTCTGCATATTCTGTATCCAGCACAGAGATGATATCACTGCTACTTATGCAAGTCAATATCTGGGTTTTCAAAGGTTTCAAGTGGATTTACATCCTTATATCTTTGTGCCAGGAGGTTGGCTTTTGTATTTCAGATAATGGAATGCATTTCATGTACAGATACTATAAGTACCTGTATAAGCTTTCATATCTGCTTCCTGGCATTTCTTGAACAGTATCACTGAATATTTAATCATATAAATCATAGCAGAATAAAAAATAATTTGATTGCAATAAACACTGTGATAGCCCAAAGGCATAAAATAAAGGTTTAGATTGATTTATTTAATATTAATTGATTGGGTGAATAATAAAAGCTGTGAGGAAAGTTTCACTTAGTTTAGTAAATGAGAAGAAGCTTAGCTGACTTCAATCATCCAATCAGGTGCAAGAGAAATGTATTCATTGCAAAGTAAAGGATTGAAAGGAAGTGAATTATTCCCTGCAGACCTTAATAAGTGAATCACCCCATGGTGCACAATGCCCATTGACTTCCATTTGCTTTGTCTCCCCCTGCAGGTGATCGGCAGCTCTTTGCTCTTGGTCCACGACAAGAAGGAACAGGCTAAGGTATGGATGATCGACTTCGGCAAGACCACGCCTCTGCCGGACGGCCAAGTCCTGGACCACAGAATACCCTGGCTGGAGGGCAACCGGGAGGACGGCTATCTGTACGGACTGGACAACTTGATCAATATCCTCAGCGAGATGGCCAATGAGGAAGACAGCCATTAAAGGGGGCCTCCGACCCCCTGACTGACACTCCAGGAATGCACTACAGAACACTTTCAATGCCCCCTTCCCTCCCTCGCCCGGCCGTAGACGCTGCAGTCTGGAGCAGCTCGACCTCCCGCAGTTATAGGGTCAAAGAAAACCTATTTCAAAAATGGAATCTGTGATTTTTAAGTCCTGTAAATAGTAACTTAGCAGAACAAAAAGACTTTTTTTTTTTTTAATTCTAACAAAGCAGCATATAGAATTGAAGCCGGCTTATCTATGTGTCACCTGCTTTTTTACTTTGCCTCTCGTATTTAAGTTTGTTAATGTAGCTGTTTTTTGGTGTCCTGGCCCCTTTTACAATGCCGAGTGGGCCGTTAGGTCATGTGACCCCATTGGTTGACCAACCCACCTATCAGCAGTGATGTCATTGTGGTGCAAATTGCAAAGGTTGCTATTCCTAGTATAGTTTTGTATGTAAAATATTATTATAGGGTTCTAGCCGAATTCTGCACAGTGACCAATCAGATGCTAGCTCAGAGCTCTCACCCAAGGGCCCAAGGCTGGGGCTGTTTAAAGCCGGCAAAGTAAAACTAAAACTTGTAGGATTGAACGGAGGGACTTCTCTCAATTTGAGAGATGTCTGACATCATTTAGTGACAGGTGCATATGACCTGCAGTTTACCTCCGTTTGCATTCCTATGGGAAGGGAAGCAGCTCTGACACAAACAAGAACCCATTAACCTTAATATGTATCTATACCCAAAAGCAAAAATGTCGAATTTTGCAGCTTAGGGTTCTATTTATAAATGATTCCCCTGTCTATTCACTCTAGATTCATAATTTTCACTTACACAGATAGCATTACCTATTGTGACAGCTGTGCAATTTTAAGATTGGCCACTAGATGGCAGAACCAGTCATTGCTTTGTTAGGAAATGAAAGGAGAAGTGTAGAGAGATTTCAGATGAATTGACGGGGGAATATTTTATAAATAGAGCCCAAGTGTTCCTTAGATGTGGTGGCTACATTAGTTTTTTTTTTCACTTCCTAAGGTGACAACCTTTACTGCATTTTATGTATGTGGTCACTCTAGGTAATTAGAAAATGAATGCAGCTGCCGCATCAATGGACCGGTGAATGGCTGAAGATCGATTGGCTGTGCAGATGACCTGTTTTGCAGGTGCACTTTGCATATGAGAAGAGATTTGGTTCAGGTAATATATGGCTCTTTATATGGGTGAATGTGGTGTGAATGTACAATATATACATTATATAAATGTAAACTAGAAATCTAAACCCAAAACTTTCCTGTTACAACTTCCAAAAATCTTGGAATTTTTTTAATGGTAATGGAGAAATTGGGGCTATAGAGTAGACGAGGATCTTAAGTCTTTAAATGATGAGCATAGAAATGACATCATGAGCTCCAAAGTAAAGATGAGTCCAAAAAAAACCTTTCTCCAGGAGATTGAATACAATTACCAACGCGTTTCAGGCTTCTCAAGAAACTCCTCCCCCCTTCATCGGGGTTTTTTATTATTAATAATAATATGATGTATTTATATGTATAGGTATATTACACAGAGATTTATGGGTTACTAGTCATGTGCGCAGGAGCTTACAATCTAATGTCAATCAAAGTTTTCTTGGACCCCTTTGGTCTGGAGCTCTATATGGATTTTCTTGGATCTTAAAGTACCCCAACCAATGGCACCTTGATTGGCAGCACTCTATGAAATGTTACCTATTGGTTCTTGACTTATAATAGTTCTTTTTGCAATGTTTTGTCTTATAGGTGCCCCTATTGATGGCATCTTTTTTGGCAGAATTCAATATGCAAATTTGGGGCTTCTTGGTTCCTCATGGGAGGTACCCCAATTATGGGCACCCCATACCAACAATAGCCTGACCACACCCATTGTGCCTTACAAAGTAGATTGCAACATAAATTATTTACTTTTATTCCAAGCACCTCCCCGACTTTTATTTAACTGCATAAATGATTAATGTACAGCGCTGCGGAATATGTTGGGGCTATATAAAAATGTTTGATAATAATATCTACATCTCCAACAAAATATTTTCTGTTCTATCTGACACCTGGAAGGGAGGTTGGGGGAAATCACAAACAGAAATAAATCTTACAAATGTCTAAACCCTCCTCATTCTACATTGCTGCCCATGTTTGGGGACTTCCTCCCCCTATCTTTCAAGAAAAAGGGGACAAGGGGACAAGAAATAGGGGATTACTCCTTACATCCTGTTATTCTTAAACCTCGACTTTTAAATAGGGACACCAAACAACTGAATATGTATTTTTTGCTAAAACTAAAAAATTTTTTAAAAAATTGGGAATTTGGGATTGTAACGTTATACATATACAGGAGCATTTCCTATTGTAACAGCTGTGCACTTTTGATATTGGCCACTAGGTGGCAGAACGAGTAATTGTTTTAATAGGAAGAGAGAACAGTAGAGAGAAGAGCCAATTTCAGATGTGGCAGCTGCATTAGTTTTTTTTTTTTGTTTTTCTAGCATTTTTGGCTTTTTTCACTTCCTGTACTAGGGTGACAACTCTTACTGCATTTTATGTATGTGGTTACCCTAGGTAATTTGAAAACAAATGCAGCTGCCACATCTATAGACTGGTGAGCAGCAATATATTCCAGTTTTGCTCTTTGGTTTAGATATAAGTGACTGGCTGCAGATCGATGTTTCTGTGCAGGTGACGTTTTCAGTATCTTGCATATGGGAAGATATTTGGTGCAGATGAATCAGGTGTGAATACATTAATTAAATGTATGCCCTTGTTTGGGGACTTCCTCTCTCCACCCTTCCAATCAACAGGAAATTGGGAATTATTCCTTACATCCTGTTCTTCTTTCATTTAAACTTTTAAACGGGGACACCCAACAACTGAAATTTTATTTTTTCCTGAAGCTGAAAAAAAATATGATAGGTAATAATTTTGGGAATGTTATATATATTTAGGAGGTCCCGGTCCGGGTCCTTTGCTTTCCCCTAACAGACAAATGAAGCGGAATATTTGTAAAGGGGCCATAGATGTGATTTCCTTGTGTCAGGACTGAACGGCTGCCCTTTACAGCTTCCTGACCTTGTGCGCGTTCAGGATATCCTCAGCTCAGCACGGGAGTCGTTATATTGATCCGTCGCCGCTCATTAGAGGATTTCCGGTCGACCTCGCCTTGTAGAACAGCTGGGGGATCACCAACCCTGTTTATCATTCCGGAGAACAATGCAGAGGAATGCCAATGAGTTTCCCTACATTCTCCACGGCACGTTCATCAACTTTGCAGATTCACCGTGATTCTGACACCTAGTGGGAAGATTTGGGGTCTGATTGTTTTATTGGGGAATCTGCAAAATAATCAGCAAATTGTTGGGGTTTGGATCAGATTGGAACAGATCAGATATCAAGAAAATCCTATCCTATGTACAAAGAATCATAGGAAGGGTCATGGGGGGCTCAGTGGTTGGCCTTTACAGGTTTGGATCTCAGCCAGGACACTATCTGCATGGAGTTTGCAGGTTCTCCACGTGTCTGTGTGGGTTTCCTCCCAAACATGCAGTTAGGTTAATTGGCTTCCCCCCAAAATTGACCTTGGACTGTAATAATGACATATGACTATGGCAGGGACATTAGATTGTGAGCTCCTTTGAGGGACAGCTAGTGACATTACTTTGTACAGCGCTGAGTAATATGTCAGCGCTATATAAATACTGTGTAATAGTAATAATTGGAAATCCAATGAGTGGAAAACTGATTGGAATGGCAGAATATCGCACGCCTGTGCAATATTTGGAAGTAGAGCTCAAAATTGTTGCTTCTACATGCTATCCCAAATGAAAGAAATCCATCAGTGATGATCCAACCCTGTGACCGGGCAGAAGGGACAGCCAAAAAAATTACTTATCTCAATTTTTATTCACACTTACCTGTCTTTGCTCCTATTCAGATCTTCAGCCATTCACCTCCAGTCAATGGAGCTTCATCTCATTCACTAAGTGAAATATCCCTTGAGAACGAATCATTCACTTTGCTATGTGAACAGCCTTTAAATCAGTCAGTGCCATTGAGTGCAGGGAAAGCACTGCTGGGAGATATAGTTCTGGGGGTATCAATAGGAACTGAGCTGCCCCTGCAACAATTTTACAGCTAAAAGAAAAAAAATCATATATAATAAGAGATAATAAAAATAATAAAGATCCACAAGGGAGGTGAAAGTTGGTGGATAAATTTATGTAATACTTAAACATAAGCTTTAAATTTGCACTTTTTACTATTATTATTAAACTGTATATAGCTCCAACATATTACGCAGCGCAGTACAATAAATAAAGGTTGCACATGACAGACAGAAGGAAGAGAGGACCTTGCCCACACAGCTTACAATCTAAGAGAGGAGAGAAGTAGCACACTTGTTTCTTAATGCATCCATTGGAAATTCTCCTATTTTCCATTTGTTTCATCATCAGAATACAGCTGACCCTACGGAATGCTCTGCTTCTACCTGCATTCCATAGACCCACCTGTGCCTGTAATGTCATACAGCTGCAATCAAAATCTGAACAATTCCTACAGGACACAGAAAATCCATCCGATATCCTGGGGCGAGATAGATAAATCTGTGACATTTCTCCCTTTAGTTATTTCTTTTCTGCCTTATATTATTTAGCAGCGGCGGTTTGACGCTTGCGGTTGTCTGCGGCGCGGTTTTTGTGGATTATACATTTGTTATTTTTTTGCTGTCTCCTATTGTTTTTTTTCTTCCCGAGTTTACATGATGATCTGTATACATCGCAATATACATTAGAAGTGCCTTATTGCTCTTTTTATTTTTGGCTATGTAATGTTTTTATTGAATATTTATTTGGTTTTTTGTGGTGTTGTTATTGCACCGGACACTACAACTAACTGCATGGCCTTGTGTTGTGTTTTCTAATAATGCTTTAGTTGTGAGTTTACAGCATGGCATATCATTGTCGCTTGTTACATTTACACCTCGCTGCCTGTACATAAAGGTGATGCTGGGAGGGCCGATGGGTTGACCGCGCATTTTTTTTTTTTTGCTGTGACTGTTACTTGGTACATGCTTCCGTGTGACCACATTGTAAATGCCCTGTAAGGGGATGCCCATGCGGTGCCTCCGGCCCAGTTTCTTAAATAAAGGCATACAACAGGATTTTAACTTTGTGTAGTGACTGTTTTTTTTTTGGAAAATTGTATTTTTATTTATTTATAATATTATTAAATAAAATCGAATAATTATGTAAGGTTCTGGTTTCACTGGCGATGAGGTTGCGGTGTGGTTCCTGCTTCCTTGTGCCAGGGTGCCAGCTCCTCTTGGGAGGAGCTACATGTAGCTTCTTCCTGCTGCAGCCCCCTGGTGGCTGTAATGAGCAGTGCAGTACTGCTCACTACCACCAGGTGTCATATGTGCAGATGTAGTTCTGCAGTGCAGTGACCAAAATTTCACTCTTCTGCCATGCAGCAAAGCCCTGACAAGACCGAAGACCTGGGACCAGATATAGAGACCCTGTCATCTAATCATTTTTATATTAATCTTCCCATGAGATTATATGAGCATTTACCATATTTGATACATGTTATTTGCCTTTAAACTCTAGGGGGAGCCAAAGAGGGGTAAACATCCAAATGCCCTGAGGCTGCTGCTGGGGGCCACTATTAAGGATGTGATGTTTGCAGCCCCAACACACAGAGTTGTTACTCAAGTAGTATACCAATAAAATGATGTGGGAGGGGGGAGCAGAGGAGCTGGGCCAGCCTAGCAAATAATTGAATACTCCAAGAGATCTGATGGAGGTGAAGGGAGTGTTTTGTAGTCCTAAAGCGCTTCCTGTGCTACAGTGACAACACTGCTCCTCCATAGACAAAGTATGATGAGCTAGCGTTGTCACATTAACATAGGAAATGTGTTACTGGCAGCTTTCAGGGCTTCTCTTTTGTTTTTTAATTCTGAGCCATCAAGGAAGGACCAGCCATTGCTCAGTTGCTGTCAGTTGAATCAGATACAGAAAATGCTACAAAAGGTGAGATCTGATAACTGCAGACAGGAAGTCACACTTCTGACACAAATATATCAAAGAGAGAAATGCGACAGCCAAATGGAAACTCTGACAGGTAATAAAAATAGGTCTGAAACCATAGCAAAAAAAAATAGAAAGGCGTTTTGGGTTCCCAGTGGGCTTTTATGAGTTGGCCCACATCAGATGCAGGTTAAAATCTGACTTACATTTGCAGCACCTGTAGGCTGATGTTGCAGCTCCTGCACCCCTGACATTATTATTGCTGCTGTATGGGTGCTGGGTTTGGATTTCATTTTAAGTTAGCTTTTTACCTGCAGCCTCCATACCCGTTGGTGTTGTTCCTGCACCAAGTCACCAATCCAGCACATTGGTTAACCCATGAATCCCAAAGAGGACCCCTTATATATGGCCTTTTCTCAATGCAAAAGGCAAGGAAAAGCAAAGGAGAACATTCCTTTGATTTAGAGGAATTGCTATTGAACAGCAAACACATTTTTTTCAACAAAGCAGCTAAGAATAAACTGATAAACTTTAGAAAAGCAATGTAGGGCTCCCCCTGCTGGCCGAAAAACAAAATAACAATATGCAACAATTAATATTATTATTATTATTATTATTAAACAGGATTTATATAGCGCCAACATATTACGCAGCGCTGTACATTAAATAGGGATTGCAAATGACAGACTAATACAGACAGTGATACAGGAGGATTCATATATACTGCAAAATGATATATTTATGCCGTTGAAAAATGTTTTTGCTTTTATTGTGCATTCATAATCATAATATATAAATATAAAAAAAGTGAATATATATATATATACATATATACATGCTTTTTGCAGGACACTCAAGTTCCTCCAAACTGGTTTCCCCATGTCATTATAGAGCTGGCTTTTCACACTGGGGCACAGTCATCCTGGAAATGAAAAGAGCCCCCTATACCAACTACCTTTGTATTCGGTATCTTTGTATTCTGTAGGATTATTATTACTGTCCACTGGAAATACCTGAACTCATCATTTGGAGGGATCACCACATACTTTTGGCCATATGGTGTAGTTAAACTTAATGTTAAAACACTATGCAGCAAAGTGTAATTAATTTAAAAACACAAAGTGTGCTTAAAATTAAAAAAAATGACTACTTACCTATAAAAGCCCCAAGTAATCAAAATTCTGAAATAATTACAAATCATCAACAATGAATCCTATACACTTGTTTCTATGAGGTGGACTCTGCCTCCATCTAGTGGTAATTATTGTAATTTCAGGCTCACTTTTTGTAATCTGTAAAGTATTGTACTGGCTGTCCATATTAAGAGAAAGTCATTTCCATTTTTAGGTATTAAGGAACAACCATGGGTCATTTATGCTTTGTGATTATCATTGCATTAATACTGAATTAATACTAATATACTAATTTTGCACTTTAGATATACTTTGATTATGATTAACAGTGGACACATTCAGAACAAGAAAAGATAACAGGGACCCTTTATCATTGCCTATTTCACCCTATAGAGGTCCTTCAATTCCCCAAGACAATGAATGGATTCTACACTTAAATACTGACTTTTTCCACATTCTTTATAGGATAAATACCACTGAAAGGGTAACTTCAGGTGGGCATCAGAGTTCAGCTTATGTGGTGCAGGGTAAAATATTGGGCATGAACATGAACCTTTAATTTGCCCAAAACAACACATTCATTTACATGCCATCCCTACCAAATCACAAAGTCACTTTCAATCTGTTTGGCTGCAGGTACTGAAGCAAAGAATTCTTGCCTAAATTCTGGGTCACACTTTGGAGCTTATCCAGCGCCGAGGGCTCTCTCTGCCCATTTGTGACGATGTGCTTGCACAGCCAATCAGCACCAGAATTGTCATAGGGAGTAAGTCACACACTCTTTATACCCAAAAGTACTGGCAACTGTCTTTGCTACCACTTGGAAAATAAAAAAGGTGGAGGAGTAAATGGGCACTGTGTACAGCTTCTATGGCACCTGTAGCTTTACCTTGCACAGGTACAAACATGCAATAACATGGCCCATGCTATTTCCTTTTTCCTTTAGTTATTTCATCCAACAGTAACTGTGCTAAAAAGTTTTTATTTCACCTTTTTTCTGTTCATTTTCAGATAGCAGCCGTGACAGTATAAAAATAGCTTCCATCATCTTTCTATGGTCATTGGCTGAAAATGTATTTATTTCTCACCACATCAAATAATACAAATAAATACATGGTAAGCTATAGCCATTCAGGAATTAATGATATTATTGAATCTGAACAGAGGGTAAGAGGTAACTTTACCATTGCAGCCATGTAATTATAGCAGGTATATTTCTCCTTTCTTAGTTACCTAATATTATGAACCCAACTGATACCAAACTGAGATAGTTTGTGGATGCTGCATACGAGCCATGGCTTCTATACATTGCATTGATGATGGGCAACAAGCATGAAACAGTTGTATGCAGAATACATTACTCTACAATATTGGCTGTATCTGAGCTGCACAGAGTTCAGGGGGTGCAGCTGGACCAGGGACAAAAATAATTAACTTGCATAGTTCTGCCCAAAAAATGAGAACACAACTTTTATTTTTCAAAATTTTGATCAACATCGTTTCTGAAGAAGCTTGTTTTGTGATTTGCATTAGTTTAGTAGAAAGATTTTGGTTACCTAGTCAGTACATACTTCTTTAATGTCATTGCTAATTTCAAGTAAGGGTCAATATTTTCAAATCTGCAGTTTCCATTTAAATAATAAGTGGTGATCCTGCAAGGAAGGTCCTTGGTGCAGCTCATCCTATTACATGGAGATGATGCTCTGTCCAAATGAGCTCCTGCAACAATTGATGAAAAGTGCATTTGGGCAGAATGTGAATACTATGATCAGTGGTCCACTTATTCCTATTTACCTAAAGATTCTTCAAAGTTTTTTTCTGTTGTGTCCTCTACAACAGCGGTCCCCAACCACCGGGCCGCGGCCCACTACCGGTCCGCGGCGGTGTTTTCAGTGGGCCGCGAGTACATGATCCATTATTGAAAACGAAGCGGCACCCAACCACCATCCGCGGACCGGAAGTGGTCCGCAGCGGTGTTTGT
>NC_092861.1:147811813-147832562 GCF_032062135.1 Pyxicephalus adspersus | reverse complement strand
CGGGAAACCGGTCCCTGGGGCCAAAAAGGTTGGGGACCGCTGCTCTACAACACCATAGTCCTGCTGCTAAAATTGCGGTCAGTTTAATTGTAAGCCGGGGCAGTGCATTGCTGACCATACCCATACTTACTAATCGTCAGCTCCTCCGCACCATAGGGTCATAGGAGTGTCATTAAAGCCTACTGCTTGGAAAATAGGACAATTTGGAAAATATTGGGGGTGGGGGGTATAGAATAAAATAAAAAAAAGGTATTTTGTAGCACATTGATTCAGCATGCTTTTCTGAATAGTGCTAAAGAAGTTTTTTTTTTTTAGAAGTTTTGTTTTAAAACTAAACTTTAAACTATAAAAAAAACAAAAATAGACTTTCCATGAAGGTCCAGGGAGGTGAAAGCAGCAAGGTTACCTTATCCCTTGCTCCTATGGTGGTCAGACCGACTCCTTGTCTTCAATCTAACTTCCAAATTAAAGGTAGGCCTTCAGCGATCTCATCTACAATGCAGGGGGGGGGAACAGTCACAAACAAGGGAAAGAGAGGAAATAAAGAAAAAAATTTTTCTTTTTGCATCTCCCCTGCCCTCCAGACTATTGCAAATGAAGTTTAAATAAAATCCTGGAGTTAGGATTTAAGGAGATTAGCAGCAATGAGATGCAACAAATTATTTAACAACATTAACAATGACAATTTCTGATGATAAACAATGCTTTAGCAAACTAAATTCTATTAGGTCTGTGTCCACCCTATAATAAACTGACTGGTAACACTTTCTCCCAGTACATTAATGCATTACCAAACATGGCCACTAGATGTCAGCGTTAGCCAACCTACCCCTACTACCCCATACATTGGAGCCTGGAGATGGCAATGGTTGATGGGCAGCCAATAGTTGAGACTTTACATTTTTTTAATATACAGACCTTGCACACAGGAAATCCTGACAATTATCCTGCAAAATATCTCACTTTCTTTCCTTGTAAGTAGAAGCTGCTAAGAGTTAGTTTTCAGCCCAGGTGTAGTAGACTTGCAGTGAGGTTAGAAGATCAGCATCTGCTGCAACAGCATAGACTTCATGTACTAAGCAAATATACCTGCACCCAAATACATTCACAACTGCAAACTGTAAAATGAAATAATTTAATTTGCATTCTTTTACCACTTCTCTAATATTGTCCTATTTAAGCCTGTATTAATGTCTGCAGCCAGGTGCCCAGCTCACCGAGTATGACATATTCTGCAGTACATGGCATTGGTTGCACATATAGTATGCGGAAGTCCAAAAACTAAATCAGTCGCTGTTGGAGCAGTGAGTGCCCATGTGCAAGATGTAGCGGGTATAATCCAATATACACACCATGTCCCATGAATGTATGAACTCACTGCTCCGGCAGAAGGTGACTTTTCCTTTTGTATACAACTTAATAATGGCGCTACAAATTGTGCATTCTCATCATGAAAGACAATAGGCCTGATTTATGAAATTTAAAAATCATTTGCTATTTGCTAGTAAACGTTTTGAATCCTGGACCAGATCCATTCCAGGTTTGCTGGATCACGCAGCTTCACTGATGAAAGTGTATTCTCTCCAGCCTTGGAGAGCTTTCATAAATCAGGGCCAAAGAATGAACTAGCGACAATAATAAAAATGGTGACAAGGCCGAACTCAGAGGAATGCAAGCTATTGATTGATTGCCTTATTTATACTCAATGTATGATATGGGGTATCCCAGCCCAACCCCAGCTGCTAGAACGAAATGTGCGCTTGCATGGTAGTAGCGTCATTCCCACCTAGCCAATCAAGATGACCAAAGATATGGAACCTGGAAGAGGATTGGGTGCAGATGGCATTACCTGGGATGGACAGGTGAGTATATTTTAAAAAATTATGATCAGACAGTGACATCGCCTGTCCCTTCTGCAATAAAGGCCCTGCCTGCTCATTTTTCCAATTTGAGTTTAGTTCCACTGCATGAATACTCTTCTGATGTAATTTACAGCAACATTAGGATTTTATACAAGCTCAACCATTTACCAATAAAACAACATTATTGAGTATTAGGGTGACTTTGCCTTGGCCAAGATGCTGCCATTATTCTGCTGCAGACAGGAGCAAGAATTTGTTCAATTCCAACAGTTGCAACATTGTAACTTTGTAGCAAAAAACCAGGTGAAAGGCAGCAGCAGCAGAAACTGATCCAATTGTGCCATCTTATCCCAGGAAATCAGTGGTGATCCTGGATGATGTGTGAATGAAGATGACTTTGGAAGTATTGTCAGTGTCAGGGGAAGTATTGACACACGGGAGATGTAAAAGGTAATAGTTACTCTGACACAATACTTAGCATGAATAGGAAATCATATTTATTATTACATCCCCTTTAAGCTAATTGCTTTCACATATAGATCTAAAATAAACATTAAAAAGACTCTAATTCTTCTTTAAATTCCAGGACGGCACACTATGGGATGAGGAGTAGCCGGTGAGTTTTCCCTCCGGAGTCCTGCGATCTCTATTTGGATGTGAATGTATTAGTGAGTGGCATGATTTATTAATATTAGCCGTGTTTGATCTTGTACTGCGCTGAATCCTGCGGGCGAGAAACTGGAACACATGTGGCTCCGTTGGGAAGCAGAATTTGGAATTTTTATTTTCTGCGGTGGGAGGAAAAGCTAATATTTCCATCTATTTATCTTTTTTCTTAATCCATCCCGGAAGTTATTTCCAAATATTCTGCACTGTGTAATGAGTGCTGTGCATCAGATAAACAATGTATAAACATAAAGTCATAGAATATGATTGTGTGCCCAAAAATCAGGATATAAATGAGAGAAACATGGAAGAGCCCATTGCAGAGGTGTAAATGCTAATTGCCTGGCTCATAGGAGAATTCAGGCGCCATCGTGTATTGATCTTCTGGATCTGTATAGTTGGAGCATTGGTGAATAGTGGCGCTCCATTAATGGATTGAGCTGGGCTTTCATATATCATATCTTAGTGATACCACTGAAACCAGGGGATTATTATAACCTCGCGTTACAGCCGGTTAATTTGCAATTTGGAAGATGAGCAGTGCTGGTGACTGTCATTGCTGGCCTTACCAAACCCAGAAATGAACTGTCCACACCAGCACCTTGCTGTCATTGAAAGGACGCCCCCGTACATCAAAGGTGCCCCAAAGCAAATTTTGAGTTAGCGCTGACAATTACCATGCAGCGATCACCCTTCATGACCATCCTAATACCTTGAGCAGTATATGAACATTATGATGCTGACAGCTCCACTTTAAATTTCAATTCTCTTTTGTTAATAATAAAAAGCTTTCTCAGAAATTCAAAATAAATTGCTCAAGATCCCGAACCATTGTAAGTGATCTTATAATCAGGCCATTCCAAGGTGGCAATATACAGTCAACAACTGATCATGAATTAGCCAACATTGGTCTGTGGTAGACAATCGTTCCAGAGAGTACCCGACACGTTTCACCCGCTATAGGCTTCCTCAGGGGTATTGTACATCTGGTGGTACACTGTAGTATACTGAATGGGCTATTGGTTGGGTCCTAGAGACCTCACAACCATTGGTTTGATCTGCAGTCGCAGACGCATCTCTCCTTGATGAGTGGAATTCCCTCTAGGACCAATCCAATTTACAAAATGATCAGTTGTGAATATTAAGTTTGATCTCACAGCAAATCGGGTCTTTCTCGCTTACTGAAAATGTAAGCCAGAATGGCCTTTTGATTCGCCCAGAGCTCGAGCTCTTGCCAAACAGGAGGATTTCCAGGGCTGCAATATGCCACAGCTGCAATCATTGAGAAGATGCCCAGCACAGGAGAACCTCCTGACCTTGTAAAATACGTATCTCTTACAAATAATACATTTATATCTGTAAGAAATGTATCATTTGTAAGAGATACTTATATTACAATGTCAGGAGGTTCTCTTTTGCCCGGCATCTTCTCAATGAGTGCAGCTGTGGCTGCATTCATTGAGAAGAATGTGCCATCCCCGGGACACTAGAGGTTGATAAACCTCTAGTGCTACGGGGATCACGAACAGGAGGATTCCCAATGAATCCTGTGATTCCTCCTGTTATAATTTCCTCGATCTTCTGATGGTTTTGCAAAATCGGTTCACCGACATTTCACGGAACCATCAGAAGTTCGAGGAACATCCCTAATGATCAGTTGTGGACTATATAGTGCCACCTTGGGATGGCTTGATTATAAGATCACAATGGTTAAAGGATCTTGAGCAATTATTATTGTATTTCTGAGAAAGCTCTTCACTTAAATCTTGCCTAGTAAGTCCCCGCCGTTGTGTCTTTATTTATTTACTTATGTTTCTACAATTCAGGGTTGTCAAGTATATTTATGTCTAATTTCTTGAGAGACACCGTCCATTGGTTTTTGTTTTCCTGTTGCATTAATTCTCCTTTGGCCAAAAATCAGCCAAATTGTTTCCCCCCCAGCAGCTGATTAAAAAAAAAAGAAAGCAACTCTGGCTGATCGACCAGTCCATTGATGTGGCAGCATCAGAGAAGGTTTAGGAAAATTGCAAGGAGATTATCTAACCCTTAGGAGACATTTAAAGCCATTTTAAAACTTCAAACAATTTACGGAAATGTGAAAGACAGGCTTTTGTAGGCAGTATGCTGTTTTTTTTTAAAAACTGATATATTTTTTCTTTCAAACATCAAAATCCTAAACTAGACATATTCCTACTGTGCTAGAACCTCAGCCAACACAATACATCTATGCTAGTTAATGATGAAAAAACACTGTGTTAACATATCACACAGGGTTAGGATAGCAACTTGCAAGTTTTGTCTTGATGCCCGACGCGTTCCACCCAAAAGGTTTCTTCAGGGGATTAAGATACCAAAGTTGATGGCTCAATGGCATTTGGTGACAAAAAAGACAAAAGGTGAAAAGGTAGGAGTACTGGATATTCAAAAGTTAGAAATGTCAAACATGGCTGCGACTAATATTGATGTCTGTTTAGTTCAGTCCTTTCCAGGATGGCTGCTGATGCTCCACTTATATATATATAGTTATATATTTTATGTAGTTTTTTCCACTATACACCAAAGAAATAATCCTTATCACCTTTAATAGATCCTCGAAGACAGATTGTTCCTTTCTCTAATATATTTCTAGGGTTTCTTAATTTATATATTTCTCAAGGTTTTGAATAATAACAGTAATAAAACCTAAATTCATTTTTTCAAACTTGCCTAGCCATCTTCTGTCTTTTGAAACCCTCACTACTTCCCACCATTCCATATCCCCCTCCTATTGTGTGATACTTCCCCCACCTACTAAATTGTAAGCTCTTTGGGGCAGGCTCCTCTCCTCCTGTGTCACTGTCTGTATCTGTCTGTCTGCAATCCCTATTTAATGTACAGCGCTGTGTAATTTGTTGATGCTATATAAATCCTGTTTATTAATAATAACTCAGAATCACTAATAACATCTTTACAAGAATTGTTTCAAAAACTTCCATATCGATGTTAGGGAAGATCCCCATACATTAGCAGAGTTCGGTATGGTATCTACAATCCCCATAGGAAGTACTACTGAACTAAACAGACACCTATATTAGTTGCAGCCATGTTTGACATTTCTAACATTTGAATATGCAGTACGCCTACCTTTTCATCTTTGAGATATTAACTTTGGTCTCCTAATCCCCTGAGAAAGCCTTTGTTTTTGGGCGAAACGCGCCGGGCATCAAGACGAAAATTGCAAATTGCTATCTCAACCCTCTATGATATGTTTTCTTTGCATCATTAACTAGCATAGATGTACTGTATTAGCTAGCGCAGAAGAGCTAAGTCTAGTTTAGGATTTTGATGTTTGAAACAAAAAATCTAAATGTTTTTTTTTTTAAAAACAGAATACTGCCTACAAAAGCCTGTCTTTTTTCCCGTCTTCTACATTTGACCTAACTAAACCAAACAGGCTAGGCAACTGTAATCCCTACTGTATCTATTAGACTCTCCTTTTAGCCAACTTTTTGCAACATTTTCTAAAAATACCTTGTTTTGTAACTCCCTATGGACGCATTTTACAAAATGTTGAAATATTGCTTAATATATTCACTATGATTTTGGGGAAATTAACAAAACTTTTGGTTTCTCTCCTAAATATATCACTGATATTTGTTTCATGTTTCCATCACCTGGGATACATTTTGTACAATATTTTCCTTCTCATTCTGTGTATTATTCCCCCGGTTGCGTTGCACAGTTTCTGCAGAAGGATTTGGATCTTCTTCGTTCCACGCAGTAAAATTTAATTGCCGTTGTGTAAAGAAGGGGCGGAGGGTAATTGTTGTTTAATAAAGAGACAACTTTGATCTTCTTAGGCAGCATTTCACAAAGCTTTGATATAGGAACAAATAATGAAATTTGGAGATGCAACTTGAAAAATAAAATAAGCAGAAAAGCTTTCTTATATAAATCTCCAATATGTCCTGGATCAAAATAGCTGGAATAATGACAACCACGGGTTCTGTTTCTCTTTTAGACCCCGGTATAAGTACATGCTATTATAGCTATAAACGCCCAGCTCTAGACATATATATACCTTTTATATGAAAGCACCCCTCCACCCTAAAAAAATGTACACATACCCTTTTCAGGTGTGTTTGGTCAGGTCTAGTTACATCACAGGTCCTCTTCGTCTTCTAACAATTATCAGACCCTGAATGCTGCTCCAGGTAAAGACACCTAACATTCACAACAGCATTTTCCTGTGAGCACAAGGCAGGGGCGGAGCCATGACACTCAGGGCCCGGAAATGGGTTGAACTGCCCTGACCCTGAGGAACCTGACAGCGCTGTTTTATATAAAATGCTCTACAATTCCAACACTACCATCAATGTGAATAATAAAAGACAATGCAAACATACAAGACTTGATACGTAAAGGTCACAAACAGTTTTATTAAATAGAAAAGAAAAACATAGTCAAACATTCATCAAGATTTAGCTTAAAAACATTAAAAAACACAAATCCCATGCTTTGTAGTGACTTTACAATAAGACTATTTACAGTTCTATATACACAGCTGGCATTTCATACATAACAGCTGTACAGTGCTCCAATCAACGTGTTTCGTTTCCATCAGATTCCCTTCATTGTGAGCCTTGAATGGTGTGTACCTTGGTATCAAATGATGTAAATAAGCCCCATCCCTGAACTGTCTGAGCTCCACCTATTTATACTTAACCACACCCATGCTTACATTAAACATTGCCCATGCTTAGAAACCCCACCCCTAAATTGTTCATAGCTCTGTAAAATGGGCGCTGGTTGCTTTTTCAGAAGATTTCCTTTAAGGGGGCTATTAGGGGGCTCCAAACATTAAATTAGCTTTGTTTTTGGCTTTTCTGTTTGGGAGAAAAGGAACTTTGTAAGAGTTAAACCTAGTGAGAAGGCAGGGGGTTACAGGGCCTTGTGAAGCTAAAGAATGGGACAGAATGGCAGCAATGAGGAACCTAAAGATGTTCGCAATTTCTGAATGTGACTCATCCTCGAATAATATCCTCAGATGTCATTTACTGCAGTGCAGGAAGCTCCTCGGTTCACTCAGGGTTCATGGGAAAACTCTTCTCTCCTAATAAAACAACTGCCAGGCTCTTTATACTGCCAACATTTCTTCATCTTCATATCGTTTTATTAGAAGTGAAAGATTAATACAAAATGATAGAATAAAACCGATTATGGGAAAGTTCCATTAGGCACCACCAGTATGGAAAATCTGCAGAAACCATCTTTGTTGTGAATTGTACACACAATTAGATTATATTACGGGGAAAGTGGTTCCATCCATTGACCCCCTTCATCCTTTAGAGTCCTTTGGGGTCCGAGGATGAAACAACAGCATGCAATGGGGGACAAATACATTTAACACTGCAATGCGAAATGCTGAAGAGTCTAGAGGAAGAAGAAAACCAGGTCAGGTGAATATATTACCTCTCTTCTTGCGGGCCCTTTACCTGCATTTTTAACTTTGCAGATTCACTTTTTTAAGATTGTTTTCCTTAGTCTGGAACCTGGGAAATAGACATTGACATGGTGAGCTTTAAAGAGGACCATCCATTTAAAATGAAGTCCAACATCACCCATCAATAATGGCTAAAAAATAAAGTTCATAAAATAGGAATATGTTTAAATACGTAACCTGGCCCAGTTGTTGGCATTTCTAGGAGGTGCGGTTGACATCACTATGGCTTCCTAGGAGCGCTGGACAATGTTTTATGGAATTTTAATCAACCCTTTGCAATTGGTGGACTGGAATGATATGAGTAAAGAAGACTTTTGATGTTTTCGGAAGGTCCTCTTTAAATGTGTCAATGCCACCAATGATTGGCCAATAGATGGGCACCATAATCCTTCTACCGGCCTGGGAGTTAAAGTAGCACCTATGGTTCCCTTTAACAGAAATGTAAATGTTTTGCAAAACAAGTTTGCTGGTAAATGATTTTTTTCTTCTTTCTTAGTCTTTTGGATAAAATAATAACTTATTTAGAACAATAATCCAAGGATAAAGCTAACTCATAAAAACTATTTCAATATAATGATTGGGTGATTTCCAAAAAGAAAAAGTGCTCTTGAGAATAAGCGTTTTAGTATTTCCAAGATGGGCTCAGACAGAAAAGAAGATCCCAAAATACTTCAATACTACAGCTGGAATTCTGGGCATTTGAAGCCCCTATCTTTCTGTTTGTCCAAAGCTGCCCCGACAAAGCCACACAATGATTATTATTATTAAACAGGATTGATATAGCGCCAACATATTACACAGCGCTGTACATTAAATAGGGGTTGCAAATGACAGATACAGACAGTGATACAGGATGAGGAGACTACCCTGTCCTGAAGAGCTTACAATCTAGGAGGTGGGGGAAGTATCACACAATAGGAGGGAGGATATGGAATGGTGGGTGAGTAGTGAGGGTTTTAGGAAACAGAAGAAGATGGGTAGGTGAGGTTGAAGCGTTGGATTCTTTTAAATGAGCAGAAAGTAAGAGCAAGTAGAATAGGACGAGGAAGACCATTCCGGAGAGTCGGGGCAGCTCTAGAAAAGTCTTGGAGCCGTGCGTGTGATGCCACAAAGAATTCAGCAACAGAAGACCTTTAGCAAGTCTTTCATGGAGGAGGGGGGGACACACCAATGCAGGAAAGCTGCGCACCCATCTTTGTGCTTCATTAGACCAACCTACTGCTATACCAAACCAGCCTACCGCTGCCTGAGTTTAGGAAAATCTATCATCAATCTAAAACGGAATAACAAAATACAATCACTTCAAACATACAATATAAAATAATACTGTTAATAGAAAAACAACAAAAAAAGTTATGTTATTGTGTACAGAAATGTTCATTCTGGAGAGCCTATTTGTTGCTGCCTTGGAATTATGTGCAAACAATTGCTAGTTTTGTTGTGCTATCATTAACCCTTTCCTGGGTCAGGTATGTCGGCGTTGGCTCCTGTGGAATGCACACAGATCAGCTCTCGGGGCCTGATTTATTAAGTTTAGTAAGTTTACTAAGTTCTCCAACGCTGGAGAGAATACACTTTCATCAGTGAAGCTGGGTGATCCAGCAAACCTGCAATAGAATAACTCCAAGTCATTTGCAATTTCCTAGCAAATGTTTTGAATCCTGGACCAGATCCATTCAAGGTTTGCTGGATCATCCAGCTTCACTGATGAAAGTGTATCCCCTCCAGCCTTGGAGAGCTTTATTAAATCAGGGCCAATAAGTTAACACTTCATGTCACAAATCATATCTTTTTTACTAAAAATGGAAAGTCCACTCACACTCCGCTTTTCAGAATCAATTGCTTATAATAAGTGAAAGATTCACCTAAAAAAAGAACAGAATTATACTCACCTTACCCCAATCCTCAATCGCTGGGTGCAACATCACCATCCTGCAAGGAAGATTCCTATGGAATGCAACCCAGTTCCTGTGAAGATCTTCCAGTCTATTAGAAGCTCCTCTTCTTCCAGGCTGGTCTGCCCTCCACAGGAATATTCCCAGAAGACGGAATCCTCACCTGGGCACCACAGGCAGAAAATGGGTGTAAGGTAAGTGAAATTCATATTATATTTAGGTCTTCTCACCTAAGTGATTGGGGAAAGGAGCCCGAAGTGTAGAGTGAACTTTCCATTTTAATGCCCGGTACTCTGAGCTTATTTACTTGTGATGCTTTCATAACACAATGGGGTAAATTTACTTATCATTTTATTTAGGTTTAAACTGTTCACTTAGCAAAGTCAATGGTAAATCTGCAAGGGGAGCTTTATTTAGCTTGGTGAAAGAGGTGAAGCTCTGTTGACTTCAGCCATCCAATCGTGCCAAAAAATGTTTTGGGGGGTGAATATTCTTTGCAAAGTACAACTGCACCACATTCACTTAGCTGGTGAATTATTCCTTGCAGAGTGATCATTTACTTTGCTAAGTGAACAGCCTTTAATATATCAATATATAGTTGATTTTTTCTAATGAATGTTGGGCCAGTAAAGGGCCCTTGTGGGCTCCGTAGTTGACTGGTCCCTACACACTATGCAGTTCGATCCAGCAGTGATCCTTTCCCTGTGAGCACAGACAGTCATTATGTAAGATTACCGATGGCGTTATTCTCCGACTCTCCGGAATGAGATCGGGATCTGGGTGGTAACTTTGTAGGTCCGTGTATCGATTTGGTTTCCATGGACCGTATTGTGGGGTTTCGGTCCTCAGACCGGAGTGTTAGTCTGTACATTGTGGTCACATTCACTTCTCAGTCTCCAATTGTTTTTCATTCTTTTTTTACAAAACATTTCCTCCAAAGATGCTGCAAAATGTCTTTTTGCACTTTTCTTTTTGTACACCATTGTGGTTACAGCTGCTGCGGAATCCCTTGTTCTTTGTAACCTGCAGGAATAATGAAGAGAGGTACTCAACAATTCTGCATGGATACTGAAAATCCCTGAAATTTAACAATAAACAAAATACAAGAAAACCCAAAAGGAACCTTGACTTATTTCAATTACTGGTTGCCAAGCCTACGGGTTAATAGCACAAAAAGTGAAAAAGCAGAAAATTGGTTTTGTTAATGAAGATTTCTAGCATTCTAAGCTATACAGAGCTCAACTGAGCTACACATCCTCCAATGACCTACTAATGACTTCCTCACTCATAACCTCCTCACACACACGGCTCCAAGACTTTTCAAGAGCTGCCCCGACTCTCTGGAATGGTCTATTCGTCCTATTCGGCTTGCTCCTACTTTCTGCTCATTTACAAGAGCCCTCAAAACCCAAGGCTTCAACCTCAGCTACCCATCTTCTTCTGTCTCCTAAACCCTCACTACTTCCCACCATTGCATATCTCTCCTCCTATTGTCTGATACTTCCCCCACCTCCTAGATTGTAAGCTCTTCGGGGCAGGGTCCTCTCCTCCTCCTGTGTCATTGCTTGTATCTGTCTGTCATTTGCAACCCTGTACAGCGCTGGGTAATATGTTGGCGCTATATAAATCCTGGTTAATAATAGTAAATAATATTAATAATAATACATCAGCGCTTATGGAAAGATAGCATGGTATACAATATCAGTTATGGTTAAATGATCATTTCAGAAGGTATACAATATAAAAAATTGTCTCTTGGTTCCAACGCGTTTCGCCGTACTTTTGGCCCATAAAGAATCCCAGTGACTGCCTGCATGACCCAACTTTCTGCTTTACTAAACTCTGAATATCAACTCAAGAATTTACCCACTATGATCACCCATCAGACTGAAAAACCTTTACTTTCCTTTTTCTCCCAGCTCCTGTCTCTTTTAATCAAACATACCGTATCCCATATTCCAATATACACACAGCTAGGATTTTTACGGTAACTCCCATCTCTCAGAACCCTCAATCCAGTCTCTACTGAGAAAGCTATAAGGCGAAACGCGTCGGGCACAAAGACAACCCTTAATATTGAATACCTTCTGAGATGATCAATTAACCATAACTGATATTGCATACCATGCTACCTTTCCATATGCCCGGATGTATAGATCAGCTGAGCTCTGTAGAGCTTAGAGTGCTATAAACCTACATTAAGAAAATCGATTTTGTTGCAATAAATCCCATATTTTCTTCTTTTCCTTGTTTTTTTCTATTGAGTGCTACAGTATTGTCCAATGCCACCCAATGCAGATGCTGCGAAGGACTGAGCGGCTGGCAAGGTGCAAGCTGCTAGGAGCTATGCGGGATCCCTTTATCCTGAGGCAGGTCCAGCCTTAGAAAATATTCTCTATCACAGAGATTGGGAAAGCAGCCAAGAACTGTACAGACACCCCAATATTCAGGGACTGTGTCATTTCCAAGCCAGCATCTCTCATCATGCCTAGATGTTGCCTGAACAAAGATAATGCCAATATTCTTGAGAGCAAAACAGATTATTGTTAGGGGGGCACTGTGATCTCGGCAAGAGGTTATTCTTTAAACCTTAATATGAAAATTGTATATTTGATGACAGGTCCACTTTAAATGCCAGCTATTTAATATATAAGTGTAGTAACCCATCGCAGCCAATCACAGATCCCCAAACTTATTCTGATCGGGTTTGCATCTCTATCGCCCTCCAGTGTCTACAGCCAGTTGAAGGCATGTATTGGGATAAGAGGAGCAATAAAGCTCAGCTATGTCAGATATTAGACAGGAGCACTGCATTTATATTTAATAGGAAACTATGGCTGCCCAGTAGTTTAAAATTACAATTCAATGGCACGATAATGAAATACACCTACCTTGTGATACTGTACATTCAGGTTATCAGAGAAAAGCATGCAAAGGGAGGAAAAAGAAGAATAAAGTTAGCATTGGTGATACAGTTTTAGGTAAAGGTTCTATAAAAGTAATTTATGATAGAACTTTTATAGTTTACTTGCTAGGCCAAATGTACATATACTGAATCTGTAGAGTCTCCCCCTAGTGGTACTTTCTGTATCAGAACCCTTGCAGCTTGACAGCTAAAATTAAACCCATTACAGGACAAACTGTGCAAGACAGATAGATGAGCACTATGGGAAATGGGAAGAGCAAGGAAAAAGAAATAGACCAAAGATAACAGATACAGCAAAATATCTGTGTTGTATTATTATGCAGGAAGCACATAATGCCTATGTAATGAGCAAGTGTGACTGCCCCATATATATATGTTTACATATATATAGAGAAGAAAGGTTTTAAAAATGATATACAGCAAAAATGATTGATACCAGCCACAGCAAAAAATGTATCAACATTAATATACAGTATTATAAATTCTTTGCCCATCAATTTGGCCATTTTTTTGTTTGGATGCATTTGCCCCCCTGTAGTGCTCTCATCAATGTATATTAAACCTAAAGCTCCTCGTGCCACCTAGTGGCTAATTAACAAAATAGCACATCAGTCACAATAGTAAAAGTTATATCTTCTAATGCAGTGGTTGCTAGTGAAAAATGTCGACATTATTTGCAATTTTTATGTTTTAATAATGATAAAACAAAAATATTATTCTAATAAATTCCTAAATTCTGAATACCAATTTTCACCTTTATATTGCACTAAATTCACAAACTGTTCTAGAGACGGAAAAACAAGGCAGGCGCAGCGTGACGTCAGTGTAGTTTTAAGTTGTATGAGACAACCATTGCCGAGCCGAACGGTTCAGTATTGTTTCCACCATTACAACAGTCACCCCGCTCCGCCAATACTGATTCTCATCGGATGTTTTATTTTATTACTTTATTTCTCAGATGTTCGTTTAGGTAAGTATGACCATAACTGTGTATTTTCTTTAACTGTTATATTTAATGGCATCAAATAATTTGGCTTTGATAACTATCATTTTTTGTTTGGTCTTAGAATGAAAACCCATAATGAGTGAGAAAATGCAAATAAATATTTTGCATTTCTTTATTAATAGCAAAGATAAGGCAACTAATGATAATAGTAACAATAGTAATACTTTACTTAACCGTAAGCTGATCATTGAATCAGAGCCGCCACAGTCCTTGTCAGCACCATTAGGAAGATCATTATTTTACAAATGTATTTATCTTTTTAAAAAAATTCATATTAATCGTCCGCATGAATTTAGTGATCCATGAGATCCGAAAGGTTGGCGACTGCTGTTCTAAAGCAGCCTTTCTCGACCTGTTTAACATGGGGGTAACCTAAAATAACTTTCAGGTCTTCAGGGCTCCCCTTCTAAAATTCCTATATCCACAGCTCACAGTATATTAGTGTGGTGATCAGTGGGAAGAATTCCTCTTACATGACAGGCCATTGGGAAGAATGTCACCTATACAGATAGCCAAATCATTGGGGTCCTGTAAATTGGTCTGAAAGGTCCAAATTGCTCATTGCTCAACTAGCAACAACGAGAGGAACCCTGGTGGAGAAACAATGACCTAGAAGAGCAATAGGGAGTTGGGGACTGGCTAGGCTGGGGAGTTTGGAGAATCTGGGTCATGGAAGTAACTTTAAATGATATTCAATCGAAAAGTTGATGGAAAATAAAGTTTTTTCTTTTTTTTCCTTTATGTCATATTTTTTTATGGCTTGTTAGATCTATTTAAATGTTCTATTATTTTTCTATACAAGATCATTAGTAATGCATTATAATAAACTGCAATGAAGAGAAAAAAGAAAAAGAACACACACCCTCCCTATTTCTTAGCACATAACATTTTATTAAGTCTGTCCGCAGAGGCTAATAACAACACCCAGCATGCTTTGCCATAGATGCATCCTGTAATTAATGTTTATTTATAAAAAAAAATAATAATAATATTACATTGGAGAAATAACGCTATATAGCATCAGTTCATGAACATTAAGCGTTTAAAGTAATTAAACGTTTAAAAAAAGCAAAAATAAAATTGAGCAAAAATAATTTTGTTTCCCTCGGGAGAAAATATAATTACAAAAAGCATCAAGTAGGAACCCCGGTGTTCTCAGTCTGGTCGGCGACTGTCTGCTTAAAAGTCTACAAAATAAAAAGGCGAAAAAGCGTCTGCCTGTGGTTGGGCTGTAATTAACATTAATCCCATCATTAGGCAGAGTGCTAAGACACTGAGATATTCAGACTATTTAATTGGCTTTTAGTGAAGCCGAGAGTTTGCAGGAGCTTTGCTAAACAAACTTGCATCAGTATAGAAAAGTTTATGTATAAATATATATCCCTGTGGGGGGGGGGGGGGGGGGGGGGTGCCATTGCTCCAAAGTCACAAGGCTATGTACCCCTAAAGAAACCTTTTAATTGTAAACCCAAACCCCTAAGCACCACAATTATTATTTTTATACAAGGTCTGTCTATGAAATAACAAGACTAATATAATAACTTTTTTTTATTTTTATGACAATTCTAATGTTTGTCTTCTTCAATATTCTCTCCGTTCACAATAAAACATCGATGCCGTCTTGTTTCCCACTGGTGGAAGGTGAGGAGCTGATCAGTTTCTGATGTTTTTTTCCTTCCTGCATCCATTGACACAAATGTGTTCCTTTAATCACCTAGTTCAGTCCCCAGGCACCAAATCTGGTGAATATGGAGGATGTTCCAGCGTAGTAATGTGTTTGTCGGTCACAGAAAGTGCTGTGTGAGAAGGAGCATTGTCCTGATGAAGAATGAAACCATTTCCCACATGTCTGCCGTCTTTTCCTGACTCTTTCTCTCAGCTTTGTTTCCTTATAATAATGTTGGGTCACTGTTGTGTCTTCTGGAACCCATTCTGCCAAAATGGCGCCTTCATGTCACAAAACACGATGACATGGCTGTGAATTTGGACTTTTTTGATTCTTGGTGATGAAGGTGTTTCCAGTGACTGTGGATTGGTTTCAGGATCATACTGGAAGATCTGGGTTTCGGCACCAAGTGATGACTTTATGGAAAAGGTTCGGCTCCAGCTCAAGTTGCTGCAGAATGTCAGAGCAAAATTCCTTTTTTTGCTCTGGTGTGAATTTTTAAAAATATAAATTGTCCCGTTGTTCAATTTTTTTACTTCTCAGGATCTCAGCACACAACGGCATTAAACGGTGACTGACAAAAAACTAAAGACAGAGAGTGCGGGCTTTGTCCTGCATGTTTGGAGAAGTTTACACATTCATGGCAAGAGATCAGAATCATATCACTGCTTTGTGATAGAGATAGAAGCAAATCTCATTATTTCATAGACAGAACTCATTTATATTGCAGCTTACCATCTCAAGGTGCGGTGGCTGCATTCTTTTTCCAGCATTCTTTTTCCAGCATTCTTTTATACTTTATTTTCACTTGGTGATCCAGTAACTTCCTAGAATGATAATCCTCTCTCACTGAACCTATGAAGGGAGCCAGGGCTTCTCACAAGATTTAGATTACAAACACAAACTTCTCTTCTCATTTCTATTATATGGAAGGCCGGGAGGAGTTATGGGTTACAGAAGATAGTGTGGAAGTAAAAGATATTTTATAGACTTGCAGAAAATGCTCTGGAAAAAGGAAACTAACGCAGCCACTGCTGGTAGGATGCAATATATTACATTTTGTCACTTGGTTATAAAATGGTTTTTAATGAAATTTGCGGAATGGATCTGGTCGAGTAATAAACATATTGGCCAACTAATAGGAAATTATTTTTAAGGAATCTGTTTCAGATTTGCTGGATCACCCAAGTTCTTCCATGATAGTCTATCTTTTCGAGTCTAGGATAGCTTTAGGAAATCAGGACCAATGTGTTATGTTTGATTGGTTAGACCAAATAAATCCTTCTAGATATTCAAAACAATGAAGTGGGGACCCAAATGTACAACATTCCTGCAACCCCTGGTCATTCTGTCAGTGGAGCCCAGATGAAGGTGGGAAAGGCGGGGGACCCTTGACAATTATCCAGTTTGACCCCCTTCCATACTGAAACCAGCCCCGAGGGAGCTGGGTCTTGAGTTTGACTTTAAAGTAAACCTAAGCTTGCTAATGATCCGGTTCTTTTTTAATGCCACCCCTGGAACCGCTTTTACTCAGCTTCTCAGCTTTTCTCCATGCAGCTTCTAGGTGCAAAAGGCGAGCCGTGACAAAATGGGCAATTTTATGGGCATAGGGAGCAAACTGGGCAATAGCTTAGGGCCCCAGGCAGGAGATGAGAGCTGTGCATTTGGGCCCTCACTAAGTATTTTCTAATTAGTCCAAAGTTGTCTCTTCTGTGAAAGCTACAAGATGTCGGAGTCATAACTTTCACAGCACAATGGACCTCTAGTGTGACAACACTGACTGCTTCACTACTTCTTCATACCTGAAGGTTGTCTTCTGGCTGCTGGTGTTAATGGAGCAGAATGTGGAGCGAAGGAAAGGTTAGCATATATTGTAGGAAGGAGGGTTATGGTCAAGACACTTTTTTTTTACCAAGGTCTATGTTCAACCAACTAGAGAAGGCAAACAAAGAAAGCTAAGACTCTCAGGGGCTTCATTGGAGGTGTCTACAAACATACCGCCAGATTAGGCAAAGATTCCTTAGGATTAGATCAGACTGGTGGTGTTACCAGCCGCTTGGCCACCCAAAAATAGAATGGTCCTTAATGGACCAGCATGATAACATTTGACAGCTGACCGGTTGTATGGGCATCCATGTATAAGAATGTACAAGTAGCGTTTATGTCTTGATCCCGGTTCACAGATGTGATGAAGCTGTAACTACACCACAACCTGACCGCCCATCTGAACTCCACCACCAAAGAAGGATCTACGAGTAACTTTATAACATAAACCGAGGTAATCCGGTGACGTCCCGCTGAACAGACGCATTATCACCACATCCATCACAGTAAAAGTAAATACATGTACGTTTAGTGCCCGGTGTTTGGCTAATTCATTCTGGCTCAGGACCATAACAAAAATAATTCACGCTTCGTTGATGGATGGGACGCAGAGCAGCGCAGCCCAGGAATACAGCACAGCTTTTATATGCAGCAGAACAACCTTTTTTTTTGTTACTCACAACACCTTCTGTATGATAATATCCTGACACACAAAGCTATAAAAAGACCACAATGTATACAGCAAAACATAACTGTATGTCTTCTGTTATTAAAATGTAGGTAATACCCCCCTTTCCTCTGCTTCATATCCCAGAAGGGGGTAAATGAGAATGAGAAAAAGACACCAGAGGCTCATTAAAAAAAAAAGAAATCTCTACTTAAGACAGCCCTTGGCAGAAGACGCTGAGGCTCTGGGGAAGAGATTTAGCCATCTGCCTAAAGGCTGCACATCAAGCAGGGCACTGTCTGTCTCCTGTGGATGTTTGCAGAATGGGGGGTTTACAGGGGTAATGGAGAAAAGTGGGTCAAGAGAAGCCTGGAGTCACTGCAGTTATATTCAGCTGCACAGACTGTAAAGGATGCAAGCAAAAAGGATCAAGGTGATTGTAAGCTATGAGTGCCAGAGACTTTTCCAAATTTGCACAACCAGGTGAATGATGGGGGTTTCTATGATAATGCATGCCATGCACCCACCCAGACATGCATCATTCTATATTAATTAATCCTAAGCACTGCCTAACAATCATCCAGCAATGGAAGCACCCATTGAAGTCTACTGTAACAATGAGCAGAGCCATGCTGTTATAGGAAGAGGCGGGAAGCGCTCCCATTGGCCGGTTGTTAGACAGCTCCCCCTGCTTGAATGAATTGATCAGAACAAGCATTGTAGATCAATCAAAAGTGTTTTATCAAAAATAAGATCTAACCTATTGAATAATTCGACTCATCTATGGACAAATTCTGGTACTGAGAAGACCTGGCTTACAAAAGGCATTCTAATTCATCCCAAAGACAAGGTAAGACTGGCCCACAGGAGGACCCGAATAAACCTATTGGGGTCCTAAGCCAAATGATCCCAAAATTAATTTTGTGTGCACTCTGATGGGCTCCTGGCCTCTGCTGCCTTACAAAAATGCTATTGTGCAAAGAAAGCGGTGGACCCTCCTTCTCACTTCCTTCAATGGACCCCAGTCCGATCCTGCTAGAAAGTGTTCAGTGGGGCTGTGGTCAGGAATCTGTCCAGCACACTCCAAACTGATCACACAACCCCAAGCTGTTCTCATGAGGCTGGAAGGGCACAATGGTCAAAAAGGTCTTTGTATGCTGTTGTAATACCAGTTTCCTCTACTGGAAACACATGAACACATCAGCTCTATATATGTATAGAACTATAAAGCGTATACAGGTAGTCCCCAAGTTAAGGACAACTGACATACGGACGACTCCTAGATATGAACAGGCTTCCCTGCTCCCTCATGTGCAGGAAGGAAGCTTGCAGGGCGCCAGTTTGCATAACTTGCAGAAGAAATGTTTTGCTAAACACAGCTGAGACTGAGCTCTTCTGCAGCCTCATGTAACTCTTTAATGACCAAGACAAACTTTGCAGTTGTTCCTTTTTGCGTATCAAAGGACAGCTTGCTCCAGAACATAATGAATGTCTAGGCTCCATAAAGATTTTTTGCTTTGTTTGTGATTAACTCACAGTGAGGATTTTGTACAATAACTGACACCACACTGCCTAATAATATGTTGAGACAAACATCTGTCCTAATTGCAATTATTAAAATATTGTTCCTGTTCGGAATTACATACAAATTCAACTTAAGAACCTATCTCATATGTAACCCGGGGACTACCTGTATACTAGACAGGGAATATAAATCAATGCATGGCTGCATATCTGCTCTTTTCCTTCAATCCATTGGAGAAGTTCTGTATACAATTATTTTCTGATGATTGTTGGTATTATACTTGAATACATTTGATCCTGGGAATATTGTTCTGGACCAACTCTATACCTTTTATGGACTCATTGAGTTTGTCTATCACTTGTGTTTGGATTAATGGAAATACTGATCCCACATTGTTTGTCAGTCAGTCGGTTCTCCATTTGCAAAGTAGATGGCAAGATTATAGATCTCTACCGGCGATAACAGACAATCTTGGGAATGTTTAGCTTTTGTCTGCTGGATACGGCAGTAGAGGCTGATGGTGATTTATTTAAAGCTGAACACTAGGAAGATATAGACACAAATAATACAGATCTGTAATTGTTTAATATATAAATAAAATGTATTTTATTAAATACGAGCAGTGTGGGTATCTGAATTTGTTCTATCAGCCTCCAGCACTTGCCCACAGCGGAGCTTGGTGAGAGGAAGAATATAGGGCCAATCAATAATGTCCTGACAAGGAGTATACTGATAGAAGGAGAAATTGTAACAGAGAGATATGAGATCTACTGCTTCTCCTTCATTGTCTAATCTAGGACAGTATGGGTGCAGAGGAAGAGGGTGGAACTATGCTGACTGAGGACATCTTCTGGTGGAGAAAAGTACTGCAGAGGAGAGCTCTGGATAGAAAGCAAATCATCATTTAATGGCTTACTAATGTGATTATGTAGCTAATATAAAATTACTGAATCTTTCTCTCTGCTCAAATCGATAAAAAGTAATTCAGAGAGATTTTTTTCCCAAAGTCTATGCAAAAAAAAAAACACTTTTAGGAATCTGCCCCAACCTCTGCTCTTCCCCCTTCAGAATTCGGGGTTCTTTCTTTTGACTTTCACATGACTACTCTGTCTTGTATTGATGTGGATTGGTAACCAGTGAAAGTTTAGGTTTCTGAAAAGCTCCAATAGAGTTTAGTGCCACAGGGAGAGAAAGTGGTATTATTTATTCTTTGCTGGGAGTCCTGGTTTT
>NC_092861.1:147810024-147811540 GCF_032062135.1 Pyxicephalus adspersus | reverse complement strand
AATGACAGCCACATATTACCAATGACAGCCAGGTATTACCAATGACAGGCAGATATTACTAATGACAGGCAGATATTACCAATGACAGGAAGATATTACAAATAATGACCAGAAATTAACAATACAAGCAAATATTGTTAACAATGGCCAAATATTATTATTAACAAGCACATAATACCAATGGCAAGCAGATATTACCAATGACAGGGAGATATTATCAATAACAGGAGAGTAATACCGATGACAGACAGATAATACCAATGTTATCCAGATAAACCAAATGACATACAAATAATATCAGCATAATAATACCAACAGATAGAAATTACCAACAGCAGGCCAATATGTATATTTTAATAACAACAGGCAAATCTCAATGCAGATATACACCAACTGTGAAGCATGGTTGTGAAGTTGCTTTGGTCTGGGTTGCTTAGCTGCTCAGACCCTTTTACAAACTCATTTACAAATTGCACATTGTATGAGAATCAGAGGCCATTTGTCTAAAAATTAAAGCAAAAATTGATCTCTTGACAAACTAATGAGCTGAAGCACATCAGCTAATCCACCAAGGAACTGCTCAGAAGAAAAAAAATGGAGAGTAATGCAATGGACCGTGAAAAGCCCTAATTAGAATTCCAATAAAATGTTGTAGTGAGGATTTAAAATTGGCAGCTTTTTCAAATGAATGAAAAGTCTGGATGGAGAAATGGTCAAAAATGTCTCCAAGTAAATGTCAGAGAGTGCCTTCAAGAAGTCATTTCTAATCAAGGGGCAATGCCAAGTCCTGGGATGTACTTATTTTTTCCACAGTATAATATTACATTTACAGATATTTTTGTTGAATAAGCATTACAAAGTCAAATGTTCTTGGGTCTTTTTTTTTTTTATCTGCCGCCACCATTTGAAGATCTTACATTTGCCTGTTGAATGAGCCAATCACCTTCATGGGGTGTACATACTTTTTCACAAAGCTTATGCAGATGGGTTGAATAATAGAAACGGACCCAGAACCACTCATTGGAGGCAACAACCCTGCAGCCCATCCACCATGGACAGAACATACCCCAGTTTAATGTAGTTGTCCCATACACCAATACGGCTTTCCTCGGAACGTCCTCCATACTCTGTGTACATTTCACTACAATACATATATTATGTCTGTATATATACAACTGACTGCATCAGCTTCTGTTTCTGACATGTTTACAGGACAGAGCCATGCGGATCCTAAATGTTTACATGATCGCTCCGTTAACAATGACAGTCCACATTCTTATTACAATTTCACTGTCCTTGTTATGGAGACAGAGCAACATCAGGACACCAGATATGAAAAGGACAGTCCATTAGTCTAATGCAAATCCTATTACCCCACAAAACCCTTTAAATTATTTCCAGGTACCAAAAAACCCTTCTAAAACCAATTCATTGGGATAAATGATCATAACATTATTGGTGGACATCTATCTTCCCTGACCTTTGGCTTGTCCCAAGTTCACTCTTCCCTGACCTT
>NC_092861.1:147796109-147808048 GCF_032062135.1 Pyxicephalus adspersus | reverse complement strand
CAGCCTGTTGGCGCAAGGCAACCAGCAAATGGGAGGCCAAGCATCTACAGCTCAAGGAAGCCCAAGAAACCTTTGAAAGAACCCAAAACGTTCCTCAGAACTGGTCGAGAATGGCTTGTCTGATGGGTTCCATCTTTAATGACAACAAAAGAGCATTATGGGAATCTGACCAGTTCCGAATCTCCAAGGACATCTGATCAGTTTGGAAAATATAGGTGCCTGACATTCAGGACCAGTTAAAGAAAATTCTGTCCACCATTCCACTTTCCTTTTGAGGAGCTGTATGAGAATGGGTTAAATTTCCTTTTTGCTCAAGACTCCCTCTATTAAAAATACATTACCCCTCACCCCTCCCCAACCTCACCCTTCTCACATCCCTCAATAGTATTTAAAAAAAAGAGGCTTATTTGCCTAACAATTTACCCATGTTGTAGAGCTGGAAGGTTCAATTTTAGTGGTTATATTACCGGTGATATTGGAACTTCTCATTGGCTGCATATTGGAGGGGTCCTCGCAGTGCCCTAAAGACTCAAATGGCAGGATGATGTCACAGACATTCCTCCCATTGGCCAGTTCTTCGCTATATAAGGACCAGCATCATACACGTCATGGACTAAAGCAAGCATTGTAGTCATTGACCACAAGGAAGGAAGCTTGGGTAATTACGCTGCTCCTGTTTTTATTATAAACAGTTTTGTGGATTGTTTTCATTATAAAAAGTTTTTTTTTTTTAACACTGTGTTTTTTTGACACTGTAATTGTATTAAACATTGCAGGGCTGCAGGGCTGCAGGAAAAAAATGAGTATTTTTGACAATAATCTGACAAACTTCCATCTGAGATCTGATTTTTTGGTCTTTTTTATTTTACAATAATAAATCTTTTTAAATTATAAGCATCCAATCTTTATTTTCCAAAGAAAAGATATAGGATGCATAGTATTGGACATTATAGGAACATTATAGGATTTATAAAACATTATTTGCAAACCATGCAACTTTATTGCTTCTTGTGTATAACTGGTTAACAGGCAATATCTCCTAGGAAAGAGCAAGGATTTGTATCCTTCTTGTTTTATTCCCTCTGCAGGCTGTGTAATCTGATCTCCCTGGCATTTCATAGAACAGTTACAGGAGCTGAGGAAGCCTTGGTTTATGTTTTGTGTCGGCAATGATAAATAAAAAATATTCTTCTATGAAATGTTATATTTCCTTAACAGGAAGGGAATTTAATGTACTTTAAGTACTGAATATAGAAAGTATATAAAACATTAAAGCTCCTGATGCTGATTTATAAAAAAGTTAACTAGAAGGCTGCAAAAAGTGTAAATTCCTGAATTTGGATTGGGACTGGGATCAAGTGATCCGTATTCGTGTGCTGACAGGAGCAGAGAGCTGACTTTATCAGTCTATTGCTGCTCCTTCCCTGTCCAATCACAGGCAGGGGGCGGGAAGCTGACCTGTCTGTGTTACTTTAATGCAGCAGGGAAATGTCTGGTCACCAAGCTGGCAGGATTTTGTGAATCTCAGGACTGGCTGGACATAAATACAAATCATTTGCAATCAAATTGGTTGAATAGTGAAGGCACTCACTTGCCAGGATCACCATGTCCATTCCCCAAAATATGCTCATGATCCAACCGACCATGACGATGGCTGTGAGGATCTGGATGAGGGCGGCGGCAATATTCAGCCAGAAGACGCAGCATATGTGCCGGTCGGGGAGGTCTGTCCTGGCTCCGCACAGCACGGTGAACGCCGATACAAACGTCCCTGAAAGAGGAAGGCAGAGAAAGGTCAGATGGGGGCGACACCACAGGAAAAACAAAAAAACAGCGCCGCCTAATGGAGGAGACTGGGAGATCATGGAGGAAATCAACTATTCATTAATATACCAGATGGGGCATTAGTTGATATGGATGGATTTTTTTTTATTTTATACAGAAATTCCCAGATGAAGTCTAAATGAATCAAATTTCATTTAGTTAGAAGCGACACAACTTTTTTTTTCTTTTTTAGACCCAAAAGGAACAATACAGCCAATCAGCACATCCAGGAAACCCCACCTACCCACCTATCTTGGTGCCTTTTAGAACCCATACATCATTCTATTTATTGTTTTACCATTTTTGTATAGAACAGGGAAAGGTGCAGGCTGCCAAGGAGATTTTTCTTCATTTCCTGCCCAAAAAGGCAACAGGAAATTAAAGAAAATCTCTAAAACAAAAACAGAATTTGCATCCCATGAAGCTGTGCCTGAACCAGATGGAGGAATTTCTCTTCAATAGCCCTGATGACAAAAAAGAAATGTTGAATTTTTCTGTTTATGGTCAACAGGAAAAATAAAGGGGGGATTTCCCTAGAGAGCAAAAAAAACGTGGAACGGGGTATAATCTTTCCAATTTTATTAAAAAAATTATTACATTTAGGAGTAAAATTATGTAAATTTATTTATCTGCTTAAAGGAACCCTTGTATGGGGCCCTTTTATTTGTAGTTCTTTTTTTTTCATTATGGGTGGCAAATACCTGGTGATCCTGCCAGTCTCTCCCTGCTTCTTTCTAACCCTGGTAAACATGGAAGCTGATTCTCAGTTTTTAGTTGCATTCCTAAGTTTATAATTGGATTTACAAGAATCAAAGCAAATGCTTGGCGCACCTGTACTCCTATGCTATATATCCTGTAATCAAGTATATATTGAGAATTTACCCCTGAAAATACCAGAACCTTGAAAGAAAAGAAAGAAATCTTGTTTTATACTCAGGTCACACCAGTAGATGGTGCTATGTCCTCGTGTAAAGTGTGTGACAATCTCTTGCTTCCAGAGACAAGAGACATGATCTTGTTACACACTTTACATGAGGATACAGCACCATTTGCTGGCAGGCAATGATAACATGCAAAATATCATTTAAGAGCAAAAGTACAAAATACTTTAATTTGTAAAACGGGGAATAAAGAGATACAGACCAGACTGAGCCCATGTGGTTTTTCCACATCATGGATATATTTATTCACATAAATTTTATTGGCATTTCTATAGATTATTGCTTTGAATGTTAGCAGTGATGGACTCATTGTGTTCCCCAGGTTTTTACTTGACTTCAAGGATTTTCTTGTAATTTCAGGTAAAAATAAGTACATTGGTTTATTTTTGGATCGGTTTATATTTGAGTATATATGATGTCTTTTTTTTTCCCCAGAGTTACATTTTAATTCTGGCACACAAATGTGCATCTGACCTTCGTGTTTTTTTTTTTTTTTTCTCATGTCCCTAAATGCCTTTTACAAGTGGCGTGACATTTCTCATATTACACGCTTACATGGAGAGGATTCTAGAGAAGAGAATAATATCTCTATGAATAATATATATGTAGACGTGATGTTTGTAGACAGAGTGCTACCATGAGATGTGTTATACGGTCAGATCTCAAATCTTTATTCTGAGAAATGGCATATACATCTGTATGGGGTTATATTAATCCCGGTATCAATTTCTGGGTTGTCTTCCATCCTAGCCTGGTGGTGGGTGATCCCTAATGATCTAGAGATTAGCACTAATGTGGTGACATTATCAGTGCTTTATGCAACTTCACCATCATTTGTAAGTACATGGTGCCCTGGATATGCTTCCTTGGGGGCGGGTCTATCATGCTCAGTACTTGCAGCCTTCAGATTTCAAATAAGAAAACTGGGGACATCTTGTGGTGGAGAAAGGTACTGTAAGGAACAGCTCCAGGTTGCATTGCAAAACTACCTAATGAGATAGGGGGGTTGTGTTTAGCACTGTATTAGACTCTTACATATACTATATTCCTTTTTATATATTATTATGCCCAAGATATTCAAAATGGAAATGTCAATAAAAGGTAACATCATATTCTGCTTTTGCTTTAGACTCCTAATCCCAACAATGGACCAAGCCTGGTTGGTATACATGGAAACCATCACTTGCAATCCCTGTTGGAAGTGTCCATCTGGTGCCCATGTGAAAAGATGAGCACAATTGGACAGGGACAGAGTGTTGTCACCCTATAACAGGAGGTGTCTGAACAAGGACCTTCATGGCAGGATCACTAATTAATATTTAATAAAAGATTAAAAAATTTCTTTTGAATTGACATTGACATGATCACGCCTATGTAAAACTTTTTATATTTAATTTACATATCTGTTAACTGCTAATGGAACAAAGGTAATTATCCTGCTGAGATATCAATGTCAGAAATTATTGATTTCCTCTCATTTCAGCTTGTGTGAGTGAAAGTCACATCACCGCTTTTCCAAATCAACAGAAATAATTTACTTCAATTAGTCTAATAAATTACCTTTATGAGAGTCAATTTTGTCTGAGCCTCGCCGACAGATGTACGAGATCATTAAGTCATCTCATTTATGCAAACTGCTTTGTAAACAAGCTAGACAAAGAGAAATGGAAAATTCCGGGACACAGATCTGTTAGGAGACTCCCAGCTTTAATTTGTTTTTTGTTATATTAAAGATGAGAGTGTTACAAAGTTATTCTTTCTCAACCAATCAGATTTCATTCCTCATTTGTGTAGGAGAGCCCCCTTTTCAGGGATGGAGATAGGGAGGTGTAAAGTGTGTTGTTGCCGAAGGGCCCTTCTTGGCCACAAGGGGCTCCAAGGCAGTACAACCAGGGGCCTCAAGTCAGTTTTGCGCAGGGCCCGCTATTGACTACATTTGCCATTGCCCCCTTACGTTGGTAATTAGTGGATAGCTGCCCCATTGCATTGGTGATCCCTAAATAAATGCCCCCTATATTGAGGAATAATGGGTAATCAGCATATATGTTCCCCCCCTACATTGCTGCTTGGAGAACAGAGGCACTCTGGCATTGCTGGAAAGCAGGGAAATGCCCCCTTTTATCGGTGGCTAAGAGCAAAGCAAAGCTCCATTACACTTTTTGAGGCTGAGGTGGGGATGAAGCCTTATTTTAATGATCAGTAAGAAAAGGACCTCTTAACTGGTGTTTTGTGATAAAAATTGCTTATTAATGGGAATATTGCCCCTTACATTGGTGGTTGGTGTAGCATCCCCTTACACAAGGGGTCGGTGGAAGGAATTTGTCTCACAGATGGCTAAAAAAGATAATTGGACAACTGGATAATTGAAAAAGAAGCCACTTACTTATCAATGAGAGAAAAGAAGAAGGGCCACACTGGTCCCATGCTGGGTAATAATGGTACCAGGACCATGATGGTAAGTGAGAGATCATTTGTGGTCACTTCTTTACCAGCAACTCACACCAATGGGGAACCTTGGTTGGGAAAGGCTGGAGTAGGGCAATCATGGTGGAGGAACATGGTTGATGATGGTTGTTGTTGTTTGTGAACTAATTTGGAGGGACTGTCCTTCTTCATACCCCCCATCTGCCCCTGATTCGGAGGGACTATCCCTCTTCCTACCCCCCATCTGCCCCTGATTCGGAGGGGCTATCCCTCTTCCTACCCCCCATCTGCCCCTGATTTGGAGGGACTGTCCCTCTTCCTACCCCCTATCTGCCCCTGATATGGAGGGACTGTCTCTCTTAATACCTCCCAACTGCCCCTGATTTGGAAGGACTGTCCCTCTTCCTACCCCCCATCTGCCCCTGATTCGGAGGGACTATCCCTCTTCCTACCCCCCATCTGCCCCTGATTTGGAGGGACTGTCTCTCTTCATACCTCCCAACTGCCCCTGATTTGGAAGGACTGTCCCTCTTCCTACCCCCCATCTGCCCCTGATTTGGAGGGACTGTCCCTCTTCCCACCCCCCATCTGCCCCTAATTTGGAGGGACTGTCCCTCTTCATACCTCCCATCTGCCCCTGATTTGGAGGGACTGTTCCTCTTCATACCCAAGTCAATCTGTCCATCTTAGTCTCAGTTGTATTACATTACTATTGCAAAATTTTATTTTGCAGTAAATCATCTGGTCTCTGAATTATTCTATTGTTTTTGTGGAAATGTTAAAATAAAGGAGATGTAATTGTGAATAAAATACTCGTCTCCGTACAGGACTTGTTCCTTCTACAAGTTCAGTTTTGCTTCAACCTACAATGTGTATTACACAAAAGAGACTGACAAGAATTCCAAACCTTCCATTTCCCCTCTTCACATCCCCTCTGTGCCTTTAGTTAGAGCTCCACTTTATTGAAATCTAACAAGAATCTTTCACAGGGTCGGCTTCGTTACGGTTTGAGGACGCAGTTTTTGTGGGCAAAACACCGACTAATTCAATTAGTCAGAATCGCTTTGCATTACAAATCCGCTCGTACAAATTAATTACTGCAAATGAATTGGCAGACTAAATGCTGAAAGAGAGAAAATCCGCCAGACTGAGCAGTAAATCATATAAACCCTTCCCAGCCATTGGGACGCAGAAAACGCCAAAGTATGGAAGTCGTATCTCACATCACACATGAGATGTTCTGAATGTCGATGATGTTACTAACCGGGTGTTATGAAATCCGTATTATGGCTACAGACGTTGTTTTTATAGTGAAAGCTTTTCTACAATGAGATGAGTGAAGCGGAGAGTTTTCATGTTACCAAAATTGTGGGAAAAATTGGGGGATTTTGATGACTTTCAGTATTTTTTTAGAGTTGCATTGGAGTCAATGGGGAAGGTAAAATGAAAGCGTATATCAACCCACTGCTGGGGAGATTTGCTTCCACTTTCCACTTTCTGTTCTGGAAACACAATAAATATAAAATAAAAATAAAGGAAATAAAAAGAAATCTCCCCAAAAACAACTAAATACCCATTTTTAGACAATTGTCACAGAAACAGATTTCCTTCCCTCGCCTAATTCTACAACTCCATATTTTTGGATTTCTCCTTTTTTTGTAGATCAGATTGGATACAAAGATGGCCTTTTGGGTTTGCAACTTGTGCCCATTGGTATGTTAGCCCAGCAGATGACAGCAACAAACGCCTGGAACATGTCACTTGTCCAGCAGCTGGATTGGCCGAGCCCCAGTATACTTGACAGGTGCATTACAGGTGCAGTACGACCCGTTCTGGCTCAGAATTTCTGAATCCGGTTAAATTTCCTGATTTAATCTTAGCCAAATTTTAACTCTATTGAAGAGTCACTACAAGTATATAAAGTACTACTATTCATGTGTCCCCCTCTTTGCCCACAGTGCACCCTCAGCTGTAGCTCAAAGTGATGTCCACCTATTCATGCAGGTGCGACATTGCACAGGGCTTTATGCGCATGTGCACGCAACAGATGCATGTGGCTATGTGTGCAAAGGACATGCGCACACATGTACTCAATATAGACCTATGAGGGCTATTTAGGCCTCTCCATTTCTAGCCACAGGTTGCTGGATCCTCAGCGTGTTTCCTGCTACTCTAACAAGTAATACACTGCCTGATATATTTCTCAAGTATTGACCTCACGTCAACCCTGATTTTGCTTCCTGTCTTCTGTCTACTCTGACCTTGATTATTGTCTGCTACCTGCACTGACCTTGGCTCGTCCTGACCTATATTTTTGCCTGCTACCTGTCCTGATTATCGTCTACTGCTTGCCCTGACCTTGATTATTGCCTGCCGCCTAGTCTGCCTGCTAGTACCCAGCTAAAGCTACGTGCACACATCCAACAGCTCTCGACCGATAATCGGCTCAGGGCCGATATTGGACGAGAATCTGGGGTGTGTACAGCGCTCGTCGTCCATCGTCCAAACGACTGTCCTGGTGGATCCACAGATGATGGATGACGAATGATCCTAATGCAAGGGAAGGGGGAAAGCGCGCAGCAGGGTGCCAATCCATTGTTTTCCCCTCCCCTCTGCATGGAGCAGTACGGTGATGTATGTAGAGCACTCGTTCATGCATCGTGCAGTCCTTAGTCGTTGGAAAGCTTTGTGAAAGATCCTTCCAACAATTATAACTGTATGTGTGTACACAGCTTTAGACCCAGCTTGCCCTGTACCTGCTAGCCAGAAGTCCCTTCACCAAAGCCTGCTCATCCCTAGGGGGTATGACCTGGTGACATACCTGCAGCAAAATAACCAGGTGGCCACTAGGGTTACCGGCCCATAACCCCTGCAGGGTGCTCCGGTGAAGACCAGGAGTCATTTAGAATCTGCTCCCCAGACAATCCTGCATCACCTACCAGGGGTGAAACCCTAACAGTATCCTTGGTGCCTCACTTTAAACCCCAGCTGAAGACAAATACATTGATTTGTGAAGGATTTTTGCTTTAACATACACCTTCCTGCTCTCACACTCCAGTGCTCTATGGTGGCGGAGCTGAGTAATAGCCACAACCCTAATCGGTAGTATCCCTGTACAGATTATAGAGAAGAGGGGTGGGGTGTCCAAGGTTTCTTGGTGTTGATTACAAAGTGCACTGGATCTTTTCTGGATTGCACATATTCCTGTATCTGTGGTTTCCTATTAACAATAAGTAATTTAGACATCCTGCAGGGAGTCACCACTACTGTCCTATATAGCAAGAAAAGTCCCTACAGCAACAGGCTCCTTACTATATTAAAACAAGAGGCTGACACTTCATATGAAGATGGGTTAACGATACAACAGTTCAGCTTTTACTGCAAATGGGAGATCAGTCAATGTTACGTGACAGGTCCACTTGGTTGATCCCTGCACTGGGAGACTTTTTGTTGCTAATGTTTCCCTCCAATTGGTCTTGGGAGGATGCAGAGTCTTATTTCCTCTAAGAATTAGCCTTCTAATGACTGCAATTACCCCTAATGACCGGCCAGACACAAATTAGAGTGCAGATGATTCGGGCTTGTAAAAGGAAATGGACCTCTCGGTGTTTACACATCAGGGAAATACAGCGGCCTGATTACTGGAGCGGAAAGGAAGTCTATTGTTTCTAAAGGGTGTTAAATGGTAAGGAACCAGCGTACAAAAGGGACCTATCGATGAACAAAATGGAACAGAGGCGGGACGGTTAAGCTTAGCATCCGAATTCTTTTGTTTCATCTGATGGAAGACATCTGACTGGTTAATAGGGGAGATGGAGCTGCTAAAAACTTCGCTTTTGTTATAAACTGGAGATCTGCTCCTCCCCGCATCCTCCGCATCATGCAGAACCTAAATGTACAGCTTCCACACTCAATGGGGACTCTTCTCCTCTGTATTATAAAATGTGGCTTTTCTTGGAGAATTATATGGGGCCAATAAGGATACAACGATGTTCGCACGTTGCCATAATTGTGCGCAATGCATGCACGTTAATGCAGGTTGTGTCACGTTCTAACATGCATTGCATTAAGAGTGGAACTAAATTTTGGATCAGGCAGGTCATTGTTGCAGAATGGGACGAGCGATGCCCCTTTCAGCCTCTGCAACTGGTAAAACGAATACCCAACAATACTTCCCCTGCACTTGCCAGGACTGAATAATCTCATCCTGGTTTGGCCAATCCAATAGCCAGATATTGCAAAGACGAAGTAAGGAAGGAGAAATATGGCGGCAACCTGAGAGGGAACGGGGACAGTATAGCAGGTTTTAGGCAACCTATTCATTTTGAAAGGGTTGCCAAGGCACGATAATGGACATACAAACGTGCATGCAGCAATAGAGAAGAAGAGGCCATAGTGCCTCAGTGTGCTGTAATGAGCCTGAATTATTAAAGCTCTCCAAGCCTGGAAAGGATACACTTTCATCGGGGAATCTGGGTGATCCAGCAAACCTCAGTAGTTCAGTACCCCCTGTAAAATGTGCAAATGCTGGACCTTTAGGAACCAGGACAATGGTGCGGGCAACTAAGTGGCTGGCATGGTTCCAGCTGTCAGGAGCTGTGCAGAAACCGCTGTTCCTGAAACAATTCTGAACATAGCCCTAAAGCTTAAAACACAATAAGGACAGCTAAAGCTCACTAGGTTCCATCTATGCCAAAAAGGGGGTCAATGATAGACCCCATAATAAAGATGCATTTAAAAAAATGAGGAAACTAGCATTTTGCAGGATCTCATTATCCTCAGCTCTGGCCTCTTTCATGACAACAAATGAAAGTGTTACAATGAGCAGCGCCTGCAGTCAGTTTAAATTAGTTCCTCCGATTTATAGTTTTGTGCACAAAAACGCCATCCCATCTGTGCCGGGGTCCTGAGCCAATAAACAGACCAATCCAAGGCGGACGGAAGGAACTGCAAGAAGCCGAGCTCTGGTCATGTGACGTGCGCCTATCCAGGAATAGCCAAGATCATCATCCAGTTTAGATTTGACAGATTGCAGCTCAGGATGCCAAGCCAACGTTCCAGCTAACAGACTTCTACCCACGGACTGACTGCCCATTTCCAGCCTGTGCCCAGCGAGGGTTGGCACATCCCAGCATCCCCCCGCACACCACGACTGACACGCTAGATTGAAATGTTCAACCCAAAAGGAAAATAACGGTGACCAGCCGGGGAAAATGAATTCTAATGTGTGCCAAATATTAGAGGTGGGGGCAGAGACAGAGGTCAGAGTCACCCAATGTAATGAAGTCCTAATTAAAGTTGTACCAGGCTGTATCCAATTACAGCCATCACCCAGGGCTCCTTGGAGAGGTGACATGAGGGGCTTGTTAGCTCAGAGCAGAGGGGACGACACAATCTCGCCATATGGCAGGAGATGAATTTGTCTCAATAAAGGGAACGTGTCACTTGTCAGGAACCGGGTGCATAAGGCCACGTCTATTATTACACAGTATTTATATAGCACCACCATATTACACAGCCCTGTACAAAGTCCATAGCCATGTCACTAGCTGTCCCTCAAATGGGCTCACAATCTAATGTCCCTACTATAGTCATATGTCTTTAATACCGTCTACGGTCATTTTGGGGGGAAACTAACGGCATGTTTTTGGAATGTACCCAGAGGAAACCCACACAATTTTGTGGAGAACCTGCAAACTCCATGCAGATAGTGTCCTGGCCGAGATTCAAACCTGGGACCCAGAGCTGCAAAGGAGGGAGTGCTAACCACTGAGCCACCATACTGCTATGTCAATGATGTGTCAGAGATCCCAATGCAATCCGCTAAAACACTCAGCAAAGGGAAGAATGTGACACATAGGTGTGGAAGTTATTTGCTGGTAATGAATGGTCCATGTTTTGTTATATCTGCTCAATAGGTGCAAATAAATCGATGATCATAGCAGAAAATCAAAATTGTCCTGTGCAGTTTTGGAATCTAAAATCCCTCCTAGTTTGCATATTGGGGAAACAGAACAAGTAGTTGTAGAATAAACAGGGAGTAGGGAGAATGGTTTAGCAAAAGAACATTGGGCAGGGATGATACCAGTAATGTGCAGCACTGAAACCCAAAGCAGTGTGATCAGCCATTGCCAATTCTCTTTAGCTGGACTACAAAAGATCTTCCTCTATGAGAAAGAAAATAACGGGAGGTACTTTAGGCAGTCAGATATATATAATGTACAATTTGCTACCTGGTGAAGAACAAGCAAGAAAAGAGGCTGCCCCCACATGGTGAAGGCAGTAACTATTTAAAGCAGAAGTTGCATTTTTTTAAATGTTGGATCAGGCAGTTTATTATCGCAGAAAGGGACAGTCAATAATCCCTCTTACCGGCCTTACTGCTCCAAAAAAGCTAAGCTGGGCATAAGCAGCTCAGCTTTGGTTGCCAGCATACCTGGCAATCCCTGGTTACCCTGCATGTGCCAAGAATGAATGAACTCCATGCCCAGGCCAATCAAGATTGCCAAAGATCATCTCCAAACAAAGATGAAGGAAAAGATGACGGTGCCCTGTGAGGGAACTGGGGACAGGCAAGTATCACAGGTTTAGGTATTATTATTATTATTATTATTATTATTACACAGTATTTATATAGCGCCATCAGATTACGCAGCACTGTACAAAGTCCATAGTCGTGTCACTAACTGTCCCTCAAAGGAGCTCACAATCTAATGTCCCTACCATAGTCATATGTCATCAATGTAGTCC
>NC_092861.1:147790516-147795379 GCF_032062135.1 Pyxicephalus adspersus | reverse complement strand
TCATCTGCCTGATTGCTCCATGGAACGCCCATACGGAGCTCAGTATTGCTTGCTGGAATACCTGGCAATTCCGGCTTCACTTGCTGGGACTGAATTAGCTTTAGCCTGGACAATGTATTGTATAGTACTATAGAGAGATCAATGAAAAGAATAAGGAAGAAGATGGCAGTGCCCCGCGATGGGATTGGAAAGGTGAGTATAGCTGGGCTTGGTTCTGCAGCGGGTTCACAATGAATGGGCCGACAATGCACCAAAACATCATATAAAATGTGCACACGTGTTAATTCTTTTTTTTTTTTTCACGCCTGTCTGTCAAAGCTTCATTACCTTAATGTGTTAGGATGTCATTAAAATGAATGGCCTCAATGCACAATGTTTCTCTCTGGTGTAGAATTTTGCAATGACCCTCAGCAAGGGAGATTTACTTGGGTTGTGCTTTTTATAGGGAGCAGGAAGCTTTTTATTATTTATATATTTATTCTAAAATGATTTTTACAACTTTATACAATTCCGTCTTCTAAAAGTGCAGGCCTGCTGGCCAGTCTGCTGCCATTCATCCCTCCAACAGCTGATCCCTTGTGTGTATACAATGTGATGAGTGAAGTGTTTCTCCAGGATTGACCGACATATCGACTTGTTACAATGATTTAAATATAAACATTTCATTCAATTTTAAACATAAAATGTAAATTATTATTCACTTAAAGGGTGATATCTGAATATTTGTCAGCCCATAGGGACCCCAGTGATTAGACAGGTCCATTTATAGGCAAAAATCTCAAATAAACAAAATGGTAAATTAAATATTTGCTCTGTGTGCAGTAACGTCATATTGTTGTAGAAAAATTAAACAGATGTCAAAAATTCAAAGTTTACTTACGTCCATATATACCCCTGAGGAAGCTGAAAGTGAAACGCGTCGGGTAATGAGACGTTCTATTCTCTCTCTCATTTAAATATTATGGTCCACGGTCAGAATTACTTTGTATAGAGTTATCATACCGATCCCAGGCCTTTAAATTTGGGCACGGTGTTATATTATTATGGGACTTAACCTGTGATGTATACCACTTATAATTTGTAAATATTCCTCGTGGAATTTCAACCAAAACCCATTTCTTGTTTACTCATTTGTTTTTGCATTTTGCTTATACTTTGTGCATAATTATAAATACCCTATGAGAGTGCAGCATGTGACATTCACCACATAGGAGATTTTTAGGCAATTTAAAGAGATTGAAGGGGCAACACCAACCTCTAAAGACTCTATTGGGCAGCCGGGTCTACAAACCTGCAGAATGATAGCAGTGTCATCTTCTTGGCTATGCAGTTCAGCATCAGTGTGTAAATCATAAGAATGGTTCCATGGTTGTAAAAATCTATAGAAAATAAGCCATATTGGTGCAAGAGGCAGCTTAGATGGAGACAATGAAGTTCCAACCTCAAAGGAATCCCATGGGCAGCCGGGTGACACCGATCTACAAAGCCCATCAAGGATACAGTGGTGTCACCTTCTTGATTCTGCAGTTTAGACGAAATGTGTAAATCACAAAGGTGCCTCATCAGATTTGAAATCCTATTGACATTGAGCTGTGCTTGACAAATGAAATAATTTGTATAAATACAATACAGATTGCTCATTTTATTGATCTTAGAGCACATAAATATGGATCACACATAGCCCGGCTTCAAAGGCTCCGCAAGGCTTTAAAATGCTAATGTAATTTTTATTTTGGGTCATGAAATATTTAAAGGGGCTGACCCCGAGGTGAGCAGGCCTTGTGATCAGACATGACGGGATTATTAGATATCATTTGTGAGACAGCTTCAGCCACAGCCGGTAATTGCAGCATTGGATTACAAGTCACTAACCAGCAATTCTGTATTCTGGCTTCATATCGGAGGTAACGCTGCAATGTATGGAAGAACAAATCATTTTTTAGATTTTGTTGTAAAAGTTAATTTCTTTCAAATTTTTGTAAAAATAATTCAAAATCTAAAACTAGATCAGCTCTCCAGCCTCCTCTTTATTAAATCTGCCCTCCAGCCTCCCCTTCGTCAAATCTGCCCTCCAGCCTCCCCTTCATCAAATCTGCCCTCCAGCCTCCCCTTCATCAAATCTGCCCTCCAGCCTCCCCTTCATCAAATCTGCCCTCCAGCCTCCCCTTCAGTCTTGCTTCCACTGCGAACTTCTCACATTATACATTAGAAATTGCAAAGTCAGAGCCCTAAAGGTTTACCCTCATCCTTTATTATGGGGACAAATGTAAAATCTTGGACTTTTCATGACAAATTATAACTTTTTTTGTAGTACCCAAATTAGAATAAAAACAAGACAGAATTTCTATCCGGTACCATTATATTGAAAACAGAAGAATATGTTTAGGCCATACATGTACTTTTTAGGGCCATTTCAGACCCATGGTGAGCCACAGCATTCTGCTAGTGGTTCAGCTACAGTCCCAAACTCTCCCACTCAGGTGAATAGGAGAGATCGGGAATCATTTTATACATGTGGCTGCATGGCATGGTTCCCAAAACCAAGATGTAGCTTTTAGCCAGGTGGTTGTTCTAGGAAGATATGCGCTGCCATGTGCAATTTTGGTTTTCCTTGTGTGGTTTGCCCATGCCAACTGCACAGGAGAAGTTTCGTCGGGGAGCTGCCAGCCCCATGATTTTACATTGTGTGTCTGAAAAGGCTCCGGAGCTAAGCTTAGATGTGGTTGACTACCATGTCCAAGGCATTCAATTTAAACCTCTATGGGCATGGGATCAGTAAAGAAAAGGTATTACCAAGCAATCATGACTGCTTGCTGAACACAAGAGTTAGCGGGTGCTACACATTGCAAATGATGATCATCTGTTCTCCTTTACAATACTTGCTGCTGATTGCAAATTCCTGTTCAAGTCTATGGTAGCGATTCATTGGCTGACCAACCTACAACAGCTTCAAAAAAACGCTTTCCAACACTTGCAGTAAAAAAATTTTGAACCACTTTTTTGATTTGGGCTTTCTATTATCCAAAAAAGTAAAACAAAATTAGATAGGGCTTCTTTTATAAAACAGGGAATCAGACAACCCCTCAAAGGTTTCATCCTGTGAATCTTCCAGGTCCATGTGTTTCAATGGTGTATAGCAATCATCCAACAACGTTCATCAATCCACCATGGTAGATCCATGAACAACTATGATCACCATACAAGTCAAAGGAGTAGTAAGCTGCTGCTACACATTGCAAATGGTCATCCAATCTTCTTTACAATACTTGCAGCTGATTTCAAATTCCTGTTCAAGTCTATGGTAACGATTCATTGGCTGACCAACATACAACAGCTTTAAAAAAATGCAACACAACCAAAACACTTTCAAATACATACAAATAAAAGTTTTGAACAACTTTTTTATTTGGGCTTTGAGAATCAGTGAACTGCAGCGGTGCTGCTTGCAAAAACCCCCGCCTTAATCAAATAAAATCCGCTGATCAGTGTTATAAATATTATTAATATTAATAATAATAATAATAATAAAAAGTATTTATTAATCACCAACATATTACACAGTGCTGTACAATAAATAGGGGGTTTAAATTACAAACAGATACAGACAGTGATACAGGAGGAGAGGGCCCTGTCCCGAAGAACTTACAATCCAGGAGGTGGGGGAAGTATCACACAATAGGAGGGGGATGTGGAATGGTGGGAAGTAGTGAGGGTTTAGGAGACAGAAGAAGATGGGTAGGTGAGGTTGAAGTGTTGGGTTTTGAGTGCTCTTTTGAATGAGCAGAAAGTAGGAGCAAGCCGAATAGGGCGAGGAAGACCATTCCAGAGAATTGGGGCAGCTCTAAAAAAAGTCTAGAGCATTTCCATTTTGGGGGTCAACACTCCTGCTCCTGTCCCCCAATAGTTCCGTGTGTTGTCACCCTATCACACAGGCTTTCAAGGAAAACTCGGTGTAGCTCTTTTGGCACACTTTGTTGTATATTGCAATATATCAGAATTTATTTCATGCAGAGGTGTAAAGTTACTAAGCCTTGAATATTTCATGATGGGATATTAGCTTGCTGCATTCATTGGAGACAACATCCTGACAACCCAGCGTCAGCAGTAAAATAATTGAAAATGTTGGCCCCGATGTCTGGTATTGGTGTACTTTGTAAACTCTTCCCGGACAGCTGTTAGTATTAAGGGAAATTATGAATCATAGTTGCTAAGTAAACATTTTCTTTGGGATTCAAACAACTTTGACAAAGCCAGAACACTTGCCAGTGCCGCATGAATTTACCAAAAGTCCTTAGGAAGTTTGTCTCCAGGGGGGACATTAGAAGCAGCGATGAAGGCGTAGGGTTGGGGTGCCCCGGATCCCAGCTTAGAGTTCAACCCCACACAGAGAACAACCACATATTACATAGGCAGCTCAATCAGCAAAAGGAAGGGGGTCCATTTATAAGAGATATCACTCTCTGCTCTCTGCTATACTTTGTACAACTTCTGCATATTGCACCCGGACCATTCAGAAAATGCAGGCTATGGAATGCACCCTGCAGGGGCCTATAGAGTCCTCTCTGGTTAACAGAGCATAAGGAACTCTATGATTGAAGGTCATGTCATCCGGATTTTTTCCAATGCCATCAGCTTCACCCAACCCATCACAGCATGCTTATGTATTGGGCAAATAAGGTTGCCCCAGGTCAGGGGCGGACACAAACAACAGCGGGCCCAAGTGCAAAAATAATAATGGGGACTGCGCCCAACAACTCATCCATTTCTAATCACTAGCTTTTTCTCTTTTTTGCCATTTTTCTTTCTCTTTCTACACAGTCCTTCTATCGCTTCCCCCTTTTTTTCTCTTACACCTCCCAACAA
>NC_092861.1:147777112-147788362 GCF_032062135.1 Pyxicephalus adspersus | reverse complement strand
TTCCCTATTATATTTAATTAACATTGGGAGTTTCCATATGCAGCAGTGTAAGTATCTGAATTTGACCCGGTATCATTTCTTACAGCCCCAGTTCTGCAGGCCTGGGGATGAAAGGAAGAAGCAGCATTTAGCCAGTTCATGCCTAATGATAGGAGGAGAGGAGAGAAACAAAAAGAAATGAGCTCATCACTATGCTGCTACCCCCTTCAGTCTCCACCTTGAGTCTGGGGCAGATTCCGGGTGCAGAGAAAGCAGAGTGGGGACATCCAACAAATAAAATCTTTTAGATTGTAAGCTCCTCAGGGCAGGGTCCTCTCCTCCTCCTGTATCACTGTCTGTATTAGTCTGTCATTTGCAACCCCTATTTATTGTACATTGCTGCGTAATATGTTGGCGCTATATAAATACTGTTTATTATTATTATTATTATTAATAATAATAATAATAATGAGCCAGATATAAATATTGCTGCAAAGTTTGTTTGTGCACTTTTATTTCTAATGAGTTCCTTTTTTATCTTGATATTTTTGGCTGAAGGTCTATAAAAATGATCTCATACTGTCTCATACTGATAACAATATGTAATATTATTATAATCACAGATTTTTCATCTGATATTTTATTCTTCACACACTAAGAGCCTTTCTTAGATTTGGTGATGTGGGTGTCACAATATTAGGGATTGATGTTTGTTGTGTGATTGTCTTTGTTCTCTATCACAGTCTCCTCCGAGACACGCTAATGAGAGGAAGGAAATCCCAGAAATCCCTGGGCACGGTTATTATCATTCTGCACCTGCAAATCCTCTGAGCTGCACCAAACCAAACCATGGACCCAAACAGGTAAAAGGAGTTAGTAAGGTTTTGTCTCCACTAGCATGAAAATATCCAAGCTTGCAAATGCTTTAAAAAATGCATTTTGCGTTCACAGTTTATTTATTTATTCCTTTTTTATTATTTTTTGTTTTTCTAATCAAAGTCCCTTAAACATAATCCAATCCTGCAAGTACAAATCACAATGTTCTGATCATTTCTCAGCCTTTATGATCACACACCTGGACTTAGTCAATGACTTATTGCAATGGATTTGCTTCGGTTTCGATTCCAAGGAACATCAGACTTCCTCCAGAGATTGCTCAGGGTTCCTAGAACTGTGGCTGACTGACCTCCCATTCAGGGCCGGAATAAGACCCTTAGAGGCCCAAAGCACTTAAAAGATTTTGGTGCCCCCATATATATGTATATCAAAATATAAGCAATAATAAATCATAAGATAAAATTTTATTTATCGAAATTAAACGAAACTTCCAGTAAGATGAAAAATAATGTTTATTTTTGCATACTTCCACTTTATATTTGAAAAGTATTCTTCTATTTTTTTTAAATGCAAAACCTTTGATCAGATCCTCAAAACTAATCTTATAAAACACATCTGCTTCTTTACTTAATAGAAGGAAGCCATCCAGCCTGCCTTGTTGCATGGTTGTTCTGATGGGATTTTTAATATACTTCAACTGAGAAAATTAACACTCAGCTGAGCAATTTGTTACCATTAATTTTAAAAGTAGGAGAAAGCCAATGTCTACGTTCGGAAAGGCACACTAAATATTGTCTTCTACAAGTATTTTTCTGCACTCTCTGAGTGATCTTGTTATTATTGGATATATCTGTGCCTTATTTTTTCATTTAATGTGGGGGCCCCTTTTGCGGATCCTGGTTCAGCTGCACCATTTGCATTATTGTACCATATGGCCCATGGTAAATTTGGTTATGGAAAATTTCTGTGCTGCCTCCTTCCCTTGATGCCCTAAGCACAAGCTTATTTTACCTAATGGTTTATCCATTCCAGCTCCTATTATATGAAGCCTGCAAAGTTCTGGGGCCAACACCCAGGTAGAGCCAGCTGCTTGCATCCAATGATGGTTTTAGTTGTTGGCATTCTACCCACTATTGTACGGGGGCATCTATCCACTGGCCACTAATTTTAAGGGCTTTTTTGTTTTCCAAAAAATTGGTTTTAGCAGGGGTTCCCCAAGACTTGAAAATTATTTTAAGAGTTCCTCTGGAGTAAAAAGGTGGAGAGAGGCTTCTCTAGGGCAAACTTACACTTACCTTTATTTACGCAGATCCCTTGATGATGCATGAGAAGTCCTCGATTGGCTTCCACGTCGTCCTGGAATTCTCCTTCATCCTGGAATCCGCCATCTTCAGCCTTCTTCTGGCTACGTTACTTGATCTCAGACTGAGCAGGCACAAGATCGGGTGACGTGGCCCCTGTAAAAGGTAAAAACAGAGCCGATCTCACTGCCCATGTGTGAAATCGGCATCTATTTCCCTCAGTGTGGGAAAATTCCCCTTCTGCGCATACCCAAGATTGATGAGCATGCGCAGAAGGATGCGTGACGTAGGTATCCCAGGAGGCTCTTCACTTCTTGGATTTGGTCTTGATTGCAATGAGGACAGAAAAGTGAGGGGCTATAAAAAGGGTGTTGCAATTAAAAAAAAAGAATAATGTTTTTGCTTTATATAAAGGGGTTGTCTACCCTTTTATGTAAAGAAAACATTTTAGTTTAAGTCCTCCAATGCAACTAACAGTGACCAGTACCAAGACTGACACAAGTACTTTTATAATGAAATACATTTTACATCAAATTCTTTTATATCTTCAGTTGTATTTCATTTTATAAGTCCATTGCAGACCCTGAAAGCTCGCATTAGACTTCTCCATGTGATCTGATCCGTCCTGACAACTGTGACACACAACCGGTCCTCCTTCTTTAAATAAATCAGCGCGATTTCCGCGAATAGATTTCAGAACGTTCAGGAAACCTTTTTGGGGAAAATAAATACGGGCAGAAGCTCTAACCCATCAAAACAAATCGTGTTCCCGGGTCGAAGCGGACATAATTCCCCCGGACGGGGTCCTGGGAGTGAGCCACGGCTCAGCCTTGTCACACAGAGGTAAGCTGGAGATTTTACATGGCTGACAGCGCCATTGGAACTCGTAAACAAGGAGATGTAAATATTACTGCAAGGAGTTTGGTGCCTCCGAGCAGAGCTGGTAAGACAAACACAACATTCAGATTCTGAAAATTCTTACACGTTTCAGTGCACTTCCTGCGATTTCTGCAATCAAGCGCGACCAGGCGCAGATTTATTCCAATGCTACCTTTATAGAGTGACAACATTTTAGCGAGGTGGCAAACTTTACCTGATCATAATATGTAAGCCATGGAGTTCTCAAGGCCTGATTTATCAAAGCTCTCCATGGCGGGAGTAGACTATGATGGGTGAACCTGGAGGATCTAATAAACCTGGCCAAATAATAGCAAATTAATTTATGAAATCCATTCCAGGTTTGCCAGGAGTGACAACCAATTAACAATTGCTAGAGCTTTGTAGCAGAGCAGCAAGCGGTGATAGAGTGACTAGGTTTATTGAAGAATAAGTGTTAAGAATAAGTGGGATAACAGGCTGATGATTAGGAATCCGGACCAGCACAGGTAAACTGAGTGCAAATTAAGCGCATTAAAAGTTGCGGGACTATTGCAAGGCATGAACCCAAGTCAGACCATCCCAAATCCAGAGTTTGCAGACAGACCAACATGCTGATCGGGTCTGGCTAAATGTCCAGCACATGACTTAAGCATTTCTAATTAGGGAAGGTGTGCAAGATTGGGAAATGTGGTGCCAAGTAACAAATAGTAGATGGAAAAAGCTCCAGTTACAATGTAACTTTTTTGTGTGGTTTGGATTGAGGGGTAAAGCTTAGGTCCCCATCAGAATTTTATTGCTATGTACCCATAGATTTCACTTCCTCTGACCATTGCCACCAATACTAACAGTGAAGTGTGGACATTCTAAGCTATCATCAGTGCCTATATCCCTATTAGAGAGTCGTCCTCTGACCAGGTAAGTTGGTTTTACAGGTAAATCTTCATAATAATTAGTGCCAAGAATGCCCCTATACAGGTACAGTACCCACCGTTACCCATCTATGCTTCAGTGTTGTCACACATAGGCATTCAATGAAGAGTACAGGTGGTCTAAAACATTACACAGCCATGGTCTATGGTTGTCACCATCAGGGAACCCACCCAAGGAAATGCCATGCAGCCATTGTGCATATAGACTAAAAGTGTCAGAAGCTTCAGAAAATAATTCCTGATATGCAACAATGTTTAAAAAAAGCAGAAAACCATCATTTTCATTTCAGAAATTGTTTATAATACAAAGAGCTTTAGAAATCTGAATGCGACCAGTTATGGTTCCATCTACTATAACTAAAGTTCTGCATTTCATTGCTTCTTACTCCAGTGCATCGGGATGATAATGTACGCAGATCGGCTTTAAAGGCTGCACACCTGATATTCAGTTTCCAAGCTGATAAGATATCTTATTTCTGCCTGCATGCTTGTGAGCAGCCTGTGTGTAACCAACAGTCCCAGCAGTCTGTGTAATCTAATCTCCCTGCTGTTTCTATCAATTTAATGGATAAAAAATTCTAATATAATTACCGAATAAAAATGTCTAAAGTGCTGTAAAATAAAGCTAATGGATTCAAATGTAATTATTGTAAAACATGGATAAAAACTATTTTGTCTTGAAGTTAATCACATTGGGGAAGTCACATGATGAAATCTCTAAAAACTAGCTGTGCAGCCCATATGAGACTCCCAGAATGGGGCTCAGCCTAACATTTCCCGAGATGAGGTTTTATTGGTGTTTTCCTGAATGCGGATTGATGTACGGCTGAGCGGTGCCCTGGAAATTAGCGCATCTTGCTGGCTGCGTCTTCCAGCTTCATGCCTCCGCGTATAATGACATAAAACAGATGCTCCTACATCCAGCATGTGCAGCAATTCCTCTATGCCCATGGAAAATATGAAAAAAATGATCTGGGACAATTTTGGTTCTTATTTTTCTTTATTTTCCGCTTTTTGAAAACCTTATTTTTAGGGTTGACAATTATTGCACCCATAGATGTTGCATGGGGGCCGGTAAAGAATCCTCAGCTCTGTGTAGGCATTAAATTTCAGCAGCCAAATAAAGCAGTTTAGTGATGATGAGTGTAAGTTATTGCTGGGGCTGCTAATAAATTGAACCTTTAGTTTGGAATGACAGGTGCACTTTAATGTTAAGAATTTTTAGCTTGGTGATTATGTAGCATTCTGCCAACCCCCAAATTGTATTATTAAGAAGGAAATTAGGATAAAGAAAAATGGGCAGATTTATCCTCCCCCTGTATCACTGTCTGTATCTGTCTATCATTTACAACTACTATTTATTGTACAGCACTGCGTAATATGTTGGCGCTATATCAATCCTGATTGATGGGTTTTTTATATGGTTTTATATGCTTTTTATATGCTTGCAGAAAATATAATAAAATGTGCATGTATTGCACTGATGTAAAGCATAATTTTTAAGAACACTTTAAGAACACCTAAGAACACTTTGCATGCACATCATTTTGCTAACATCAGGAGCTGAGCATTCAGTAAATGTGATGCTATAGAAAGCTGTCAGAGACTTCATGCTGCGGCAGGTAATTCTACAAGAGGAGGTCATAGATTGCAGACATGCAGCAGAAGATGGTGAAGTCTACATGCAAGCTGCAAGAGATTGCAAGAGACTGCAGACATGCAACAGGAGCAGGAGCAGGGTAATGTCTACAGCTATAACTCAAGAGATAGTCAAAGTCTACAAGCTTGCTACAAGGGATGGCCAAAGGCTGCAAATATGCTTTTGGAGATGGGCATTGTCTACAAGCATGGTGCAAGGTGGTCTGAGGCTGTAGACATACTGCAGGAGATAGTCAAAGGCTTTGGCCAAGTTGCAAGAGATGGTCAAAGGCTGCAGATATGCAACAGGAGAAGCTCAATGTCTTCAGGCATGAGATATGAGATATGCAACAGGAAAATGATCTACGGGCAATCTGCAAGAAATGGTCAGAGACTGAACATGCTGCAGGAGGTGGTCTACAATGTTTCAGGAGGGCTCACAGACTGGCATGCTACAAAAGATAGTCAAAGACTGCAGATATACAACAGGAAATAGTCTATGGTCAAGCTGCAAGTTAGGATAAGAGACTGCACACAAGCTGCAGGAGATGGTCAGAGTCTGCAAGCATGCTACAAAATATGGCCAGAGACTGCAGACAGGCTGCAGGAGATAGTCATAGCCCATGAGCATGTTAAGACATGGTAAGAGACTGCAGATATGCTTTAGAATATGGTCAAAGTCTATGACCAAATGCAAGAAATGGTCATAGACTACAGATATGCAACAGGAGATATGCAACAACGTCTATGGGCACGCGACAAGAGATGGTCCGCACATAAGCAACAGAGGGTCTATGGGCAATCTGCATGAAACTGTCAGAGACTGCAGACATGGTGCAGGAAGTGGTCAAAGTCTACAAGCAATGTTTCAAGAGAAGGTCATAGTCTTCAGGTATGCTGCAGGAGATATGCAGATATGCAACAGGAGATAGGAATAGTCTATGTCCAAGCAGCAAGAGATAGTCAAAGACTGCAGATTTGGAACTGGAAACAGTCAAAGCCAAGCTGCAAGTGATGTTAGGAATTTGCACAAATGCTGCAGGAAACAGTCAGATCCTATAGATATACAACATGAGATGGTTAAAGACTGCAGACATACTGCAGGAGATAGTCATGATGCAACAGATGGTCATTGACTACAGGCATGCTACAAGAGATAGTCAAAGACTGCAGGAGAGAGACACCATGTCTCTAAGTCTATGGCCAACCAGTAAGAGATAGTAAGAGAATGCACACATGCTGAAGGAAATAGTTAAAGTCTACAAAAAATGATCAGCGACTTTCTATAGGAAATAGTCAAAGTCTATAGGCAAGCTGTAAGCAAATGCAATCATACTGCAAGAGATGGGCAAAGTCTACACACATGGTACAAAAGACAGTGAGAAATAACAGACATGCCATAGAAGACAGCTAAGGTCTATTGACATATTTAAAGATGTGGTAAGCGACTGCAGACATGTTTTAGAAAATGATCAAAGTCTTCAAGCCTAAAATGATCAGGGACTTCAGATTTGCAGAAGTAGACCGTCAAAGTCTACAGGAAAGAGTTGGTCAAAAATCTACAGCAATAATACAAGAGATAGTCAAAATCTGGTAACCAGCAACAAGACATGGACAGAGAATGCTCATTTGCTGCAGGAGACTAGAAACTGCACTGCAAATTATTATTATTAATAATAATAAATCGGATTTATATAGCGCCAACATATTACGCATCGGTAAACATAAAATAGACCAGAGATACATTCCATGAGACTGCTAGAGATCATTCCATTCAATGCTTCCACATTTGTTGCTTCTACAAAAACTAAAGGAAAAAAAACATAAAAACATAAACCATTTAACTACTAAAACCCATCTAAGGAACATTATCCATTCCTGGCATGAGTAGGGACCTGGATAGAGAAACATCTGACTGCAGGGGCCCAAAGGGCCACAAGCTGAGCACCAGGATTCTACAATATTTGCTTTTCTTGCATACTACAAACATGGAATTGACCTGAATTCCACCATTGAGCTTTGAGAATCTTTTTATCCCCCCCAGCCACATACCCGGCAGCCTGACCCTGCTGTTACTGTACAAATTCTATTAAATCCTAGAGCTGAATAATTCCATTTATAGACCCAATGTGGCAGCGGGGTGAGGAAGCTGCTGATAGACTATACACTGCGTCTGGTATCCAGCTGCACTCGCTGGTTAAATTTTATTTATTGATAAAAGTAGAGTTTTAGCACACACAGCTGCACTGATCTAAAGACAAGTCCCACCAGCCATTTCCCTGCAAGACGCATGCAGAAAAAGGAAAAACTACAAAAACACAAATGGAAAATTTGGCCCAAAAATAATATTAAAGTAAATGTAAAATATAAAGGAATCATGTTTGGTCTAATAAAGTACTGTGTATCACAAACAATTGCAATTTTACTGCTGCTTCCCAAAAGGCCCCATGACACCGCGAGCCAGATTTATTACAGCTCTCCAAAACTGAAGAAGATTGACTACATAGGAGAACATGGGTGATGCAGCAACCCTGGAATGGATCAATTTTCTAATAATGCTTTAAATCCTGGATCAGATCCATTCCAGGGTTGCTGGAATACCCAGGTTCTCCAAGGCTAGCGTATCTTCTCCAGTCTTGGAGAGCTTTAATTCAAAACATATGCCAGCAAATGACTTTGAAGAAATTCATACCCAGCTTCACTAATGTAAGTGTATCCGCTCCAACCTTGGAGAGCTTTAATAAATAAGGGCCACAAGTTATTAGAAGCAAAGTGGTAGGCAGTATATCTGTTTAGGGTCAGGTCGGATGTGCTTGTACACTGCACTACAACTCATTTCCCAACTCATTCCATCTCTCAATTAAGCCGGTGGGAGCATCAATCAGATATGAACCCCAAAGAGGAACAATAGAGGCCAGACTACATTCCCCTGGGTCCAGTGAATATTGTTGCATGACCATGGCTGTGTTGGATTCCTCCTGGGTTCTGATGGACTTTCTGGGCTCACTGAACCAGCTTGAGCATGGTCTATGTTTATCTATATGAAGTAACACAGGTGGGAGAATACACATGGGCAATTAGCAAGACAGCAGGAGCAGGAAAATGAATGTTAATTAGCAGGCATGCGTATTATTTGAAGCTGGCGCATGTATTCTTGTAGAGTTCCCATAGAGCAGTGCTCACATCACAGAAACAGAAGTTAGGGGAATCGCATTATTAGCTTGTAGAAGAAAATAAACATAAAAATCAAGGGGTGGCTCTAATTTACATGCTGGATCGAAATGTTGTACTTGTAGAAAATGGAGCGTTATTAATGCATTGGGGTTGAATAATTAAAGTTTAGGTTCACTTAACTAAGTGAATGATCACCATCCTGCAAGATAAATCTTACAAAGCTGAGTGAATGAGATGAAGCACATCTGACTTCAGCCATCCAATAATGTGCAATCAAAATCCTGTTTTTTTTTGTCACATTTCCTTGCACGTGATTGGGTATTGTGTGAATTACTCCAGAGGAGACAGTAAAGCCCAACAAGTCTAATCCTCCATTCCTCCATGTCATTGCTGGAGCTCTGTGTTTCTCTGTGCAATGCAGGGAGATTGTGGCTGGTGGGAGGAGCCAGCAGGGTGCTATACATAACTTCTGTCCTCAGTATTTGTTCGAGAGTCCTGAGCTCCGATGCAAACACTGGGGTGGCTTTTCAGCTAAGTTTTGCAAATATTAAAATGCCAGAGATGGGGGTCAGTTTGGAGAGGTAAGTGCTCCTAGGCAGGCTGTAATTTCTAGAAAACTACCCTAAGTAAAGACCACATGTGAGGCACGGTCCTCTCCCCCTCCTGTGTCACTGTATCTGTCTGTCATTTGCAACTCCTATTTATTGTACAGGGCTGTGTAATATGTTGGCGCTATATCAATCCTGTATAATATTAATCAGTGGTGTAGTCGAAAAAAAGGAAGAGGGGGTACTGTAATAATGAAGGCTATCCATGGCGAGCGTGCAGGCAAAGCCTATATGGGGGTCCTGAGAAAAGTGAGGGCAAGACGTGCCTAGGGTGCCCCCCCCCCTCCACACCCCTGATAATATTAATAATCCCTCTTGATATAAAGAACATAAGAAAAAAAAGAAAGGGGTGTGGTCAGGGACAGCAAGGCTGGGGAGGGAGGGGCTAGATGCTAGAAGGGAGGGGCTAGATAATGCTGGACATCCTCCAGCTAGGAAATGAGGCAAGGTCTATCTGATTTGCTGCAGTTTCTAATGCACATTATAGGAAGCTTACAGTGTTCACCGAAATCATTGAGCAATTTTAGTCCAAAGTGGGAGCTGAGACTGAAGGGGAGGTTGAAAGGCAGATATATATCCTTCAGACCTCTTTGTGGTATCTGCAGATTATGTCCCCCATCGGACTGGTTAGGGGTCACCATGTTTCACCCTGCACCTGTTGAAATCATCAGGTTAGAGCCACAATGGATTCAGTTTGCTGCCTGTCCCTGGAATGCCACCGTTCCATTCTTTGCAATCTAAATCTGACATTTCAATCTGATTCCATGCTCAGGAAATGTAAAATATTCACTGAGAACCTCCCAGGTTTTATTCTACTGGAACAGATGAGATGAAAGAATCCCCGAATCTCCTGCAGATTCTGAATCCTATTTAGTAGACAAAGCGCAATCTATAAAGTGTCATAACCCATAGCAACCAATTGTCATTCACCTTCTCTGGTCCGTCTGTGCCGAATCTATAAAGAGTAAAATCTGGGGGTTGCACATCATTATAGCTGCTTCTGCTGTTTTACAGATTGAGATGAAACTTGCAAGGCTTGGAAATAAATGAAACACATTCTAATGACATTCCATGTGAATTAGCAGATTTGATGGATTTCTTGGCATTTTCTGCAGAATCTGTTGGCAAAAGAAACCTGTAACTGTCAGTGGACCACAAGTCCCAGCAGAGCCAAGGCTGATAAGAATTTCTTCACAGTAAAGCTAGGCATGCTGAATCAGATGACTCATGACATGCTGGGACTTGTGGTTCCTGATACAAGAGGAGATGAATAAATCTATTATTGATGCAATAATACTGTTAACACCACGCCCTGAAGGAACACTAAAATACATATAAAAGACTGATAAAATGCATGCAACAGATAATGCAATGAGCCCCACAATGCGGGTGCATGGTTGTTTGGCATAATTGTTGGCACAATGGAAAAAAGGAAGTGTCAGATTCTCTTGTTAGCCCAATGCACAGAGCTCAAAGGCATTTGCAAATATTTTTGTTCAATGTGTTTTTGCTTGTCTTGTCATCTGTGTGACCTGGGCAGCTACCTCTATTACCCCCTTTTATTGAAACCCGTGTATTTAGGGCAAAGCAGCTACACATAGCATGCTGGGATTTGTGGTTCCACTGTAATGGCACAGCCAAAGACTCAGCCGGTGATCTGAAGAAATAGCCTGTTTGTTGGATTGTTCGACTTTGAATGCTAAAAATCCATCCTACTACTCATCTTAACCCCTTTCTGCTCGGTGCCCAAGCTTACCACCCTTCTTAATGCATAACCTTATCACCTTCCTTGATACCCAACCTTACTACCCTACTCTGTGCTCAACCTTACCACCCTTCCTAGTGCCCTCCTTTACCCCCTTTCTTGGTGCCTAACCCTACCACCCTTCTTGGTGCCTAACCTTA
>NC_092861.1:147667876-147776803 GCF_032062135.1 Pyxicephalus adspersus | reverse complement strand
CTTTCTTGATACCCAACCTTACCACCCTTCTTAGTGCCCCCTTTACCTCCTTTATTGGTGCCTAGCCCTACCACCCTTCTCAGTGCCCAACCGTACCATTCTTCTTGGTGCCTGAACTTAACCCCTGACCGGGACTTAAATCCAACCACCTTTGTGCTCAACCATAACCCCTTCTTAACTGGTACCTATGCCTAACCCTAACCCCCTATCCTATCCTTACCTACCTCTGCCTAATACCCATTCATACCACAAGCTAAGCCACCCAGAACCTTACCCCTAATACTAACCCTCCAGGTAACAATCTGACAGGCAGGCTCAACATAACATTTACAAGAGCAAACTTTCTGACTGCCTAAAACCAGAGAATCAAAAAATGCAAAATCCCTAACACATTTCACCCACCAGCTGCTTCTTGTAAAAGGAGAAGACACTTACCCAACCCTGGCACAAAAGTATTAAGGAAGAGGCAAATGACAGCCACTGGGAATGGCATATAAGGGATGGCAGCTCTCAGGGGTCCTTTCTTCTCTCTGACTTGTACCACCACCCCACTGGCAGAGGTGCCCTTTTCCACCACATCCCCTTCTTTCAGATCCATGCTGCCCCTCAATGGGTGAAGAGCAGAGAGGGAGATGTGGGTACTGGAGTTTGGTGAAGGGGTCAAATGGGGAGAGAGTGTAAGGATATCTCAGTGCCACTCTTGCTCTCTCTCCTTCCTCCTCCTTCTGCTTCTGCTGATCTTCCTCCTCCTCCTCCTCCTCCTCCTCCCTGAGAACACTCAGCTTGGGGAGTCTCAATCATACACACAGCCCACTAATGTCATATATTATTATAATATTCACTAGGAAGCTGCACACTACTAGCTGTGTTTCTTCTGCTGTTGCCGCATGGATTGCCAAGGTTTCTTATTTCATGGGTGCCTTTTATGGGTCTTTCTTTGTACTATCATTACGCACGCTTGAGTAAAAATCTGAGCAATGTGCGAAAAGAAGGCATTGTTGTGCTGAAGCTGTGTCTTTCTTTTCTATGTGCTTTTTTTTTTTTACTATGCTTTCTGCAAAAAATCTGGAGCAAAAAGATTCTGTGCGTTAATTCAGAAAATGGATAAATGAATGGTGGGGTGATGGCATGAACGAAATGTGCAAAAGGTCAATGAACCAATCACATCTCACCCCTGAGATATCCAACCGGTGTAAGCTTCATTATTACAGAGCCCCCAAATAGAACTGATCAGTAAATACAAATAGTGTTAGATTGGATTGAATGTAAATTGAACAAATGCATAAAAAATTATATTAAAAAGTGTTCAGATTTTATTATTATGCTTGAAATGTAAAAATCCTCATGAATCCTTTAATTATAATAAAAATAGAAAAGGAATAGTAATAAAGAAAGACATACAGCTGGTAACAAATGTCCAGGAGAGATCTGTACCTTCTCTATAAATAGATCTCCTTTTACTTTCTCCTGTGTAGCGAAATCTTCTCAATGGGTCATAGCAATTTTTTTTAAAGACCTGACTCAACTTTTCCATTATCCAAAACTTAAAAAAATAAGATTTGACTTTATTTACATTTTAAATATTGTAGTTTAAATATGTAAATAATGAATCATTGTAAATGGTAAATATTTTTGGGCGGAGTGGGGAAAGGTTATCAAAGATGATTTTCTCTTTGGATGATTTACTTTTATTTCTTGCTCTTGTGACAACTTTAAAATGTTTGGATTATTATTTTCCAGTATTTATATGGAGCCAACATATTATGCAGTGCTGTACAAAGTCCATAGTCACTAGCTGTCCTTCAAAAGGAGCTCACAATCTAATGTACCTACCATGGTTATATGTCATTACCACAGTCCAAGGTTAATTTTGGGGGGAAGCCAATTAACCTAACTGCTTGTTTTTGGAATGTAGGGAGGAACCGGAGTACCAAGGGGAAACCCACACAAACAGGGAGAGAACCTGCAAACTCCCTGCAGATAGAGTCCTGGCCAAGTGCCCTGGGACCTAGCGCTGCAAAGGTCTGAGTGCTACCCCACTTTCTGCCTCTATGAACAGAACTAGGTAAAAAGGGAATTTGCCCACCACAAAACAACTCCACTGTGCTCCAAACAAGAACAGATAAGGCTTTACAGAGAGAAAAAAAGGAAGAAAAAAGCTGTTTCTAGGACCAGGTGAGCCGGATAATTGCACACTCCAGTAGGGGGCTCCTGTGGGCATTTACCTCTCCAGCATTTACCCGTTAATACAGCATTTTTGCCACTTGGATTCCGCCCCCCTACCTCTAATAACGTCGCTCCATACATTTTTATTGATCAATTCTGTTTGATTTCCAGCTGCAGTTTGTCTTTCAGCTCATATCCACTGTCCTCCCTCCCCAGAGATGGGCTGTCCAGAGGGTCTTCTGCCTCATTTCACAAATGCCACTGCAGAGAATTGAGGTGATGAGTGTCAGAGCGTCGCACAGCAGAGTAGCCGGGGATGTATGTGCTGCGTTCATCTTGGCCAATCACTGGTGGTTTGATACATCCAACTCCGGGGTCATCTACTCATCTTGCTGAATATACCATATAGAAGGTGAACATTGCTTCCGCCACCTCAATGGCCGCATGACCCGGCTTATGTGACTACGCCAGGCTTAGAAAATCAATAAGCCATTGATTGCAGGTGTACAAATTGGACTTCTTATGACAGCAGAAAATTATTAAAGTGTGCCTGGTATCTATAGATAGTGCAGACAATTATTGTGTCCTAAGGCTGAACTCTAGGCCAACAGCTAAATCTGGGGAAAATAGAAAAAACTGAACTGGCAATCTAAAAAGTAGCAAAAAGAAACAGGCTTGGAAATTAGTGCAAAATATTAATTATGTATTTGTACATTATTGATTGTTATAACATTGTTATAATTATTAGGTACAAATAGAGTATATCCCAACTCTTGTTAACAGTCACTAGGTTGGGATAGCCATCCTAGACATAAATGTTCTAATACCATTAGACTATTACCACCATCCAGGAAAAATAAGTACAGAGAGTGGGATCTATTTAGGTCCCGATGCGTTTCGCCAGATTATGGCTTCTTCAGGGGTTTCTAGTTGAAAAGAACTGCATGGACTCTATATAGTAAAGAAAATAAAACAACACCTAAAAAAGAAGAATAGTATAGGCATTGTATACATTGTGTCAAATCAATACTTCACATAGAATTAATATTGGGTTCAAAGTATCTATATCTATGAACTGGTAATCTGTTATCAGATCACATTTCTTTAATAACTTGCACCCAAAACTGCATTAGCCATTGTATGACTTACCTTAATCATGGTCGAATTATTCAGCATTGCCTACTGTGACCAGGGCTGGCTTTAGGGTTCTCCAGGGCTGGAATGGTGTTCATTTGGTACCCACACTTCATATTTGCTCAGTGGCCCATTTTGCCTTTAACCTTTCCTGGATACAAAGCTATTACTGTGGTTGAAAGCAAGACTATGGCCCTTTACTTCCATAAACAGGGCGCCATTGCTCCAGCACTTTTTAGGGCAACTGGTTTGGAAACAGCCCCTTGTAGCCTTTATTCATGCTGGGCTGATTTCATTACAGAGGTGGATTAATAATGTGGACCCTCAATCTTTCCCACCACCTGTAGTGAGAGAGGATTGTGGCTATAGAATCGGTCACAAAGAGAACTCCCCGTTCCTAATTATCCAAAGCCGATGAGATATGTAGTCCTGTAACGTGCATGGGCCTCCATTAGAAGTGACACGGCTCAACACAGGACCCTTCTCTTTGCACCCAGGCATAGCATGGATTTTGACCATCACTAGGGATATCCATGGTAATTGAAAGCTCTTTGGCATCAACGTAGACATATAACAATTTAAAAAAATGAAGGGCTATTTCAGATCAGAGGATCAGTGGCTCCCAGAGGTTGGCACCATTCTAGGTGCTCAGCCACTCCCACTGCCGTGTTGGTTCTAAACAAATCAACATTTTGCAGGAGGCAGGTCACTTACTAATGGGCCCATTCATCCATTATGGATGGCCATGGGTGAGAGGTTACATGTACAGTCCTAACCCTGGGCACAGTACATGGGTNTGAAGAAGCTGATTCTGCACCACAACTTCATAATCAGGCGCAAACTGGGGTTACAGGGAGCACTGGGTGCATTGTTAGTGAGATCCCAGCTTTATACACGGTTGCTTCCAAGCAATTGTTCTAGATATAGGCAGAAGCAGGAGACACGACGTATGACACAAATGTAGAATTTCCCTACTGAATATTCCTGGCAGGAGCACAGAACAGTCCCAGCTGAATATCACAGAGGCTAAAATTAGCCATACAGTGTCATGCACAATTCTGCAGTCCAGAGAGGGAGCAAACCGCCCCCCTTCTGTCTTCCAAGCAATACCCAACCATCTGAAGATCCTAAAGAGGTGGACAGAGAGCTTTCCTACATGGGTCACCTCGTCCATTTGCTTTATTGATTAGTTCATAAAACAAGATTTTAATTGGCTCCATTTCCATGTAGAATCCTGCAGGAACAACCCCCCCCCCCCCCATTGGGATTGAGGTCGTAGCTGTTGATCCTGCTCACATCTGAAGCTAATTACCATACAGAGGGGAAAAAAAGCAGAGCAATTTATATTTTTTTTTAATCTTCTGGCAGGCAGGTAGAGTGCTCAGAAAAAGCACAGAAAAAAAAAACTTTATTAACGTCTTTCAGTTTTCTACCAGTTCCCATAAGTGCAGAGTGCCTGGGAACAAGACAAAATCCAGACAGTAAAAAAACATCAAAAACTAAAAACTTCGAAAAATGCTGCGCAGTTCCCAGAGTGGCATTCCAATCTGGGGCAGCGCGGTACAGCGCCGGGATCAGCACAAGATCATTTCTTGTACAGCGCCGCCTTATATGTTGGTGCTTTAAAAATAAAATTTAATTCAATAACAGGTACTGGGCCTGAACTTAATAATAATAAATAATAATAATAATAAGAATGATTCTACAATCATTGATTTAGGCTCAAATTAAAAACTGTTGGGGTGAACTGGTCATAAAGGGGCCATTTTTTCGTAGAGATAGCATTCAGTTCTCTATTTAGCCTTCACAGAAATTCTTTAGTATAGCTGTAGCATGCTGAGGTTTTTTCAGCCAAACTATTGCTGTCATTGAGATGATTTTGCCATATATTGCAGTGGAAGTGAAGTTGTTAGAGGATGCAAGATGCAATGCATGACCTGAACTACAGGTGATCAGAACAATAAAATTCTGACTTTATCGAATCCATTTGGATCGGTAAGGAAATCAAACCAGATTCTGAAATCCTGAACTTCTGAGCTCTACGATACTATACCTGCTAATGACAGCTATGACATGGGTCAGAAAAAACGCCCTCCGGACAACTATTATAGTCCAGCGACTGGGTTGGCTGAGCCCTGCCAATGACAAGTATAGTAAAGTTGGATCAGAATTCAGATTGCCTAAATCCACTTTGAGATTGGCGTAGCTGCAAACTGAATCATAATCGGCTCTGACCTGAACTACCTGACCACATCCAGCCTCCTCCTAATATTACTGTTCCACTGCTGACTTCTGCTTTTGACGTGTCAAGTCATGAAGTTGGTGACATGTTGTTATTATTATTATTATTATTATTATTATTATTAATAAATAGAATTTATATAGCACCAACATATTACACAGCGCTGTACATTAAATAGGGGTTGCAAATGACCGACAGTTACAGACAATGACACAGGAAGAGGAGAGGACCCTGCCCCGAAGAGCTTACAATCTAGGCAGTGGTGGAAGGAACACACAATAGGAGGGGGATATGGAATGGTGGGAAGTATTGATGGTTTTAAGAAGACGGGCAGGTGAAGTTAAAGCGTTGGGTTTTGAGGGCTCTTTTGAATGAGCAGAAAGTAGGAGCAAGCCGAATAGGATGAGGAAGACCATTCCAGAGAGTCGGGGCAGCTCTAGAAAAGACTTGAAGCCATGCGTGTGAGAGGGTTATGAGTGAGGAAGTCATTAGTAGGTCATTGGAGAAGAGAAGAGAGCGGCTCGGGGAGTATTATTCTATCAGGTCAGAAAGGTAAGTGGGGCAAGAACTGTGGAGGCATGTGAGCAAAGCACAGGTTTCAGATTTGTGACTTTTTCTGACTTTTTTTCTGCTCTGTATACTTGTCTCAGGTTGATGTCTTGGTCAAATTTCTCGATAGCCTCAAGTTCAGTTCCAATTCCCCACCCCCTATAACTGGATGGAAAGCATCAAAATGAAATGTGCATCAAATGTTGTGAATGGTAAATCAGCATTCGGTGCAACATTTGGCATGGGTTCATTACCAGTACAGATGCCAACTTGCAGCCCGTAAAGGGATTACAGTGTTCAAGCAGAGCAGACGGGCATCTAATGTTGCATATGGTGCCTGTCTGAGCTTCCTAATTGGGCATTTGAATGCAGAATTAGAAATCCATTGAACAATTTCTGCCCAATGTTTTCCATCACTATACTGGCAAGAAGAACACTGGCCAATATTGACACCTATTCGAGCCTAGCTTAAGGTTTGCAGGGTAACCTTGTAATCTTCTGATTTTGCTGCAGACCAAGGAAGAGGACACAGAGTTCAGGCATAATGCAGGCTGTGTTCTAGCACAGGATAGCTGGATACACAGATTCAGTAAGCCACTTCGTGTCTGGTGGTTTTTGTTCCTCGGCTGATATTGATGTATAGTTTGTCTCCTCATCTCCGCATAGAATTAGCTTCTGATGCTTGTCAAGGAAATATCAGGCTAATCCCACCAGGTGGTGACACCATTCATGAGTCCCACTCGTATTGCTGTCACTTTTCTGACATTTCTTCAATAAAGTTTATTTTCACGGCAGAAGAGAACGATTGCTTCTCCTTTAATTAAACCAGACCGTGGTTGCAGCCTGTAGGAATGGCAGCTTGGATCTTCCAAGGAACGCAGTTGACACATTAGGAATTGGACTAAAAGGTCTTTATTTTTGTTTGCAGTGTATCGTTTTTTATTGCATCCTAGATTGTAAGCTCCTCGGGGCAGGGTCCTCTCCTCCTGTGTCACTGTCTGTATCTGTCTGTCATTTGCAACCCCTAATTAATGTACAGCGCTGCATAATATGTTGGCGCTATATAAATCCTGTTTAAAAATAATAATAATAGGTTTTATTTTTTCAGGTGTTAGGGTTACTAGGTATTTATAACCTTTCACAGAGATCACAGCACTCCCCCTGACAATGCCTTCATCTGTTTTTCTCTGCAGAAAATCAGAGCCATCTCTATGCAGGCATCATTCAGGATCACCATCTACTTCCTGGACCGAGATGCTGGCACACAAATGACACAATCGTGGTAATCCTGGTGCCGGTCTTGGCTCATGTTCATACTTTTGTAATACAGATCAGCCCCAGCTGCAGCATCTGACCTTTAGATTGAACACAGCAAACAGCACAGCATGTACAGCCTAGGTTGGTGTTTCTGGACCTTTATAACATGGGTCAACCCTTGAAATAACTTTCAGGTCTTCAGGGAACCCCTTCTATAATTATTAAATCCACAAATCACAGTATGCTAGTGTGGTGGTCAGTGGGAACAATTCCTCTTACATTGCTGGCCATTGGGAAGAATGTCACCATTACAGATAGCAAAAAAGATCATTGGTGTCACCTAAACTCACCTGAAAGGCACAAATTCCTCATTGCTCTAGGAACCCCTAACACCCTTTGAAGAAACACTGAGCTAGGTGATCATTAGAAGAAGGGAACAGATATGGTAATGTAGCTTGTTATTAATAAATGTATTTTTTAATGCATTTATAAATGTAGGCAGTGTAAGTACCCAAGTTTGATTTAGAATTGCTACCCCTTTACATTCAAAATACAGCAGAAGCAACACAAAAAATCTATTAGATATGCAGAAAGGAAAAGAGATGAGAATTGGAAGAGGGATGAATTCATCACATTCATTATCGCCTCAGGGATGGTATCGGACGAGAATCTGACGTGTGTACAGCACCAGTCCAATGACGTTCATGGATCAGTCCTGGCGGCTTCATGAGCAATGTACGACTGCAATACAAGTGAAAGGGAGAGAGCACAGCAGGGTTTCGTTCCCGCCTTTCCCTCTCTATAGAGCAGAATGGTGCTGTATGTACAGCGCTCGTTCATTCATCTTTCAGTCTTTTGTCGTTGGAAAGGATCTTTCAAAATCTAACGTGTGTATAGCGCCTTAGACAGGGGCTGGGAGAGGAACAAGATCAACTGCACAAAGATTCCAGGAAGAGTCAGATTCCAATTAAACATAATAGGCTTCCAATGTAACAAAGAATAAAAGCGTAAAAAAAGAGAATCTCGAAAGTTGTTTTTTAAGCTTGAATTTAAATGCTAGACCTGGTGGCATGGTATCTTCATCTCATCTTACCCATTCAGGGTCTTTGCAAAGGGTTGAACCTTCCTTTACTCACTTTGCTTTCACTCCCCTAGAAGAGGAAGGGGGAAGTACTTGGTGGTAGGTGGTCAACATCCAGGGGGCACAGAAAAAAACTAAATTTAAGGGTTTTACCTTTTCTGCTAAAATAAATAATAGTGCTCGTTTTCATTTGGTCACTGAATGTGTAAATTCATCTGTGAAGTTTTAGGGTTCATCCAAGGACGTTGGAATTCATTTGTGGTATTTCTCTCCTTTCAACAAATCTCTGAAATTAAGTCCTTCTGTGATGACAAGTGGGAAAATGATTGAGGTTTATGAGATCTAGATGATATTGGCTCCAGCTCTCATCTTCTCACCTAATCATATGCGTTCTGCAATCTTGTAGGTGCTCCGGGGTTAATGACATTTAAATGGAGAGCTGAATTTTTTCCTACCAACTGAATGACAAGAACAGAGGGGACATTAACCTCCCCTGACCTGCGGGACTGGTGTGTGATTGCTGTGGATTATCATATCATCTGCATTTCAAATTCATGGCTCTTCTGCCTAGCCTGGCCAAGATGCAGAATGTGAGCGTTTCGGGACTTCCACCTCCAACTGGTCAGCTGACCCGAGCTCTAGACACGTCAATGTGTTAGTAAATATTATGCCAATGTTTTCACATGATAGACAGACATGCAGGGGGGATTCAATCTTCTCAAGATGATTCACCTTTTTTGTGGCCTCACATATGGTTCAGGACAATGCCAATCTTCCACCAGGATCCCTAAATAGTTGTAGGAAACTTTGATTGAATCAAATTTTGCCCACAGAAATCTGTCCCTTCAATAAAAAGGTTTGCTAGTTTGCCTTCTAGGCCAAATGGTTCCAGACAAACCCACACCACCTTACACAAAGCACTTCCAGGTTCTGAACACCCAACTTTGATGAAGAACCAGAACAATGTGCAAAATATAGGTGAGAGGTTCTCTGTACAAGAGAGACCCAAATGGGTAAAGTGACCGAGTCTTAAAAGAGTTCCTATAATACAGGACCATCCAACTTCCATGAAAAGGTTTGCCGAACTTGGAAGTCATGGAAGCTAAAGTTCGAAGACATGGAAGTCTGAAGGCCCCGAATTTTAAGAGCTGTTTTAAAAAAATGTGGTCACTTTACCCATTTATCTTTACCACCTCACCCACCTTTCCCACACTAGAACAAGTTGATTTTTCTGGAACCCTTGGACCTGGAAATGACCCAGAATGTGTCTTCAAGGTCAAAGGGTTGAACACCCAACTTTGATGTAGGACCAGAGCAGTATGGGAAGGGTGAGTTAGGGTTTTTTTTCATACAAGAGAAATTTAATTGGGTAAAGGGACTGAGTTTTTTTTTAAAGGTGCCCTTATTATACAGGGCCTACAGACAGGGTCTTCCAGACTTCCAAGAAATGGTCAGTTTGATGTATTTGCCTTCAAAGCCAAATCTACAACTTTTTTGCCTCCGGGCATTCCTATGGTCCAAACACCCAACTTTGATGTAGGACCAGAGCCGTATGGGAAAGATGGATGAGGGGTTCTTTGTATAAGAGAAACCTAATTAGGTAAAGTTACTAAGTCCTCAAAGAAGTCCTTATATTACAGGGGCTTCAGACTTCCATGGAAAGGTCAGTTTGCTGTATTTGCTTTCCAGGCCAAAGTAATCTTGGCAAATCCACACATTTTCCACATTCTGAAGGACCAGAGAAGTATGGGAAAGATTGGTAAAGGGTCCTTCGAGAAACATACATGGTTAAGGTGGCTGAGTCTTTTAAAGGAGCCCTTACATTACAGGGCCATCAGATTCCAAGAAGTGGTCAGTTTGATGCCAAAGGGTTCCATACAAATCGACACCTTCTATGATTCCAGGACTTCCCTAGTTCTAAACATCCAACTTTGATGTACGGCCAAAGTAATGTGGAAAAGATGGGGTTCTTTGTAAAAGAGAAACCTAAATGGGTAAAGTGACTGAGTCTTTTAAAGGAACCCCTATCATACCTAGATGTCCATTAAATGCTCAATATGCTGTATTTTCTTTCCAGACGAAAAAGTTGTGGAAAGGATTAGATGGGCGTTCTTTGTACAAGACATATCTTAATCAGTAACTTGATTAAGTCTTTTAAAGGAGCCCTTATAGAAAGGGGCCGTCCGACTTCCTTGAAATAGTCATTGTGATGTATTTCCTTTCCATCCAAAGGGTTTCATAAAAGTCCACACCTTCTTTGCTTTCAGGGCTTCCCATGTTCTGATGAAAAACCAAAGCAATATGGAAAAGATGGGTAAGGTGTTTTTTGTACAAGAGAAACCTAAATGGGTAAAGTTACTGAGTCCATAAAGGATAAGGATAATACAGGGGCTTCAGAACACCATGAATAGTGACCAAGTCTTATAAAGGTGTGCTTATCATAGAGGGCTATTATAGAGGGCATTCAGATTTCATAAACAGATCAGTTTGCTGTATTTGCCTTCCCGGCCAAAAGGTTCCGACAAATCCACACCCTCTATACCACATTGATACATGGGAACCGTCCTCTCAGAATAATGTTTGGTCTGTGTAAAAGTAAATTGATGGAGATTTGAAGAGACCATTGACATCTCCTATTGTATGCCCATATGGGGAAAACCAAAGCAACTGGAAAATGTCATCCAACATGTCCATCTCTGTTCATCATAATAGTTCACAGTAGGTGGTGAATAGGAATGTGCCATAGAATGTTCTAATTCTACAATGATGTCTTGAAGTTAGGGTTTATTTGGACCTCAGCCTGGTGACATTGATAGCTGTATTGGAAAGCCGTGCTCATGGCTGGGACAGAAAATCTTAAGATCCCGAACAAAATTAATGATTCATCCCCACTACATCCAGACACTCAGAACTAAAAAATCAATCAATAAATCAGAACTAAAAAAATAACACCCAGAACCTAAAATCACACATTTCCTCCAAAACGTTTCTAAAGAACTAGTACATGATATGCAATGCAGAAGAAATCTGTTCAATGTAGAGTTGTAACCCTAATACAAGGGGGATTATTATTTCCGAGTATAGCAGGGAGACTCTTTAGTATTTTTTTCTTTTTACAAATACAGAATCTATTGAAACAAATGCCACAACCTAGTCCCATTTAATTGTCAGGCAGTGACAATGAGCCATTTGTGTTAGTGTCATAACAATGTAATAGAGGTGTCTGGATTATAAATGTATTCATCTTACCCCTATCCTTTGCCAAATGCTGTTGTGGCTGGATCATTTAGAACACATCTTGAAAAAACATTCATAGCAGGAGAAGCATGGAGGGGATGGCAGCCCTAGACCTAGTTTTTGTCAACTGGATTTAAGCAGAGCACCTGGGTCACCAACACGCCCACCAGCCTTCTGATTGGACCATTTTTATCTATGGCCTCCTATTAGAAAGCAGCAGTGCTAGATGGACAACAGCAATGCATTTCCAATCTATCCAGAGTGCTGACCTTCCTGATGTGCAGGACATCGCAGGAAATACTACGGATCACAGGATTCAGAGGAAAATGGTGTCAAACTAGAAATCAGTGGGCCAGGCTGGATATGGTCAGATGCTGATTGACAATCTACATCAGGGGCGTCAAACTCAAATACACAGAGGGCCAAAATTAAAAACTTAGACAAAGTCGTGGGCCAACCTTGAAATTTATTGAAAAAATTGAGGAAAAATTTCCCTCTCATTAGATATAAACATTTTTCATACGGAAACAAAGAGGTTTTGCTTCACATTCAATCTAGAACAAGCTTGTAACAGAAATGTTTTTTTTAATTTAATTTAAGAAAAAATCTTCAATTTTAAAATTCTCTTTCTCTATTTGTAGCCTTCCGAGTAAAATTTCAATGGTAACCTTTTTGCACAGGATAACAATAATAGTAACAATATTATTCTATGAAAATCCAACCATTCAAGTCCATGCCTTGGAGTAACAAGGAAAAGTACAGCTGAGGGGGAGTGATGGAAATGCCAGATGTGGCCAATGCGGAGCTAAATCTTATGAGTGGCCTGCCGCTGAAACTCCCTCTTCATTGAAATAGCGCCGCTACTAAAATTCCCAGAATTATTTACATCTCTAAAACAGTCCAATGTGGGGCCACGCATTGTAGTAGGGGCGCTATTTCAATGCAGCGGCGGCCATCTGCAGTTCATAGTTAGGATTCCTTTGGGGCCCAAAAAAAGGATGTTGGGGGCCCCAGGCCAGAGTTTGAAACCCCTGATCTACAACTCTGTAACTCTGCTCTGAATTTAGCAGTAGTGCAGCAATGTTGCCACATCATACCAGAAAGCTGCAATAGATGGACTTCAGGAGTAAATTCAACAAGCTTTTGAGGCGGGGACTGAGAAATATGTAAGTGCAAATATACTTATAATGAATGTGCAGAACATATTTTAAACTAGAAGACTTAGTTCTTCTTTTTTGACTTCAGTGCATTTTGCAAAACCTAAAATATAAAAAATGCTGAGAAGCTGAGTTAGCTTTTGCACTGGCTCAAACTGGTAGAAAAAATTTACCAAAATTTTTAACAAGACATATTCAATTTCTAACATTTTTAGGGATTTGTCCTTAGAGTCACATGCTAGGAAATGTGTTCCATATAGGCTGTTGTGTTCAAAGAAATCAATTCTGTCCCACAGATATGAACAGAAGAAACAGCAAAGTCAATACGAGGCGGTGAGCATGTGATGAGCAAAAATGGTTATCTCGTATTACCAGAGATTTCAGGCAAAATTGGGCTCTGTGCAAACATGAAGTGGGGGGCCCACAAAGCACAGCATTACAGCTCTTTGAATTGGGACCATGGAAAAAGGTTAAGGCCCTGGGCAATTGTCCACCCCCTCCTTTCTAAATCCAGCCCTGCCCTTTACATTTGCATGTACAAACTATACATAGAAATAAGTCATTTAACACCTATTAATTATTTACATTTGCTTGGTGTCCTTCACCTTCAATCTGCAGAGGTTTGCTTTTAATTCTCATGGTAAAATGCGATTGCTGGCAAGGAGTTAATTGGGCAGCAGGAGACCATGGGCTCTATGAACATCAATAGGGGCTTTTTTTCTGCCTTCCGGCTATATCTCGCTGCCTTTAATGATCCGAGCTGCAGATTTAACGAGAGAGACGAACAAACTTAAAACCGAACCATGATAGAAAAACTCCCCGCCTCTGAAGAAGAAACGCTTTCTTTTTCTCCCTGTGACATAAAAGTTGATTCATTTTACTCTATTGGACACATCAAAGATTGAAATTTGTTCCCCAAACATGTGTTTTTAGCATGTTAATTGTATTTCGTGTTGGAAGCACACTGTCTGTCAATATATCTTTGGAATCTTAATGACTTCCAAATATGAAAGGGGATTTTTTATCCTCAAAGGGGATGTGGGGGATCAAGAGCTTCATTAAGGAAAATGCACACCAATTAAATCTACATCTCTAAGATTATGTTTGGTGTAAAGTTAAGTGTGAGCGGGATATTCATAGGAAGTTTGGGGAAGAATTTTGCAAATTATGTTGTAGTGATCGGCAGGTTTTGGCCAACAAAGGAGAAACAATGTTTGAGATTAAATTCTTCTACTCTCTATCAAATGCTTGTCAGTAATAGAATCCAAGTTGCCAGCAGAAGCCCTTCCCTCTGCTTCACTGCGATACATTGCATCCTTATATTCATCCAGCATATCACATCATCACTTATGACAGGGGTGGCAAACTCTGGTCTGGGGGCCAAATCTAGCCCTCAATGTCCTTTTTTCTGGCCCCCAAAAGGAATCCTAAATATGAACTGCAGCTGGCCCGCCGCTGCTTTGAAATATCACAGCTACTACTATTCCCAGCATCTCTCACGTCTATAGACCAGTGGGCTCTCTGCCTATGTGTGGCCCCGCATTGGACTGTTTATAGACGCAAGTAATGCTGAGAATTTTAGTAGAGGTTTAGTAGAATTTTTTTCTAGCATTACTATCACTCCCCCTAAGCTGTACTTTTCCTTGCTACTCCAAGGCATGGACTTGAATTGTTGCATTTTCATAGAAGAATATTGTTATTATTATTGTTAGCCTGTGCAAAAAGGTTACCATTCAAATTTAACTCAGAAGGCTACAAATAGAGAAAGAGGCATAAGATTTTTTCTTAAATAAAATTAAAAAAAAATTCTTATGCCTCCCTATTATAAACTTGTTCCATATTGAATGTGAAGCAAAACCTCTTTGTTTCCATATGAAAAGGTTTTTTATCTAATGACAAGGAAAATCTTCCTCAATTTTTGCAATAAATTTCAAGGTTTGTCCGCACAAACACAGGGAGAACCTGCAAACTCCATGCAGATAATGTCCTGGCTGAGATTCAAACCATGGACCCAGCGCTTCAAATGACAGAGTGCTAACCACTGAGCCACCGTGCTGCCAATATAAATACATATGTCTGTATTGGAAGGGAAAGCTACTCCAGGCTCAAAGTCTCTTTACTTCTTATACATTCAGGTTGATTTTTTACAACAATAACGGCTGTTCACATAGCAAAGTAAACTATCCCTTGTAAGAGATATTTTACCTAGCTTGAAGCAGAACTAAACTTAAAATAAAAAAATTTTAAAAAATCACACTTCTCGAGATCCCCTGCCCCCTCCGGAGCCTTCCTGAATTGGGTCCCACACTGTCCTGGAATCCTCCTTTGTCCCGGCGTGAAGGAAATCGTTGGGTGCCGCCATCTTCATCTTTCTTCTTTTCTCTTCTGGGTACGTCACTTAATCTCGCACTATGCAGGCATGGGATTGGGTGATGTAGTCCGCTGTTAATGGGAAAAAAAGAGTGCCAATCTCACTGCGCATGCGTGAGATCAGAATTTCTTCCCCATTGCAAGAAAAAGCCCCTTCTGCACATGACCGAGCTTGGGCATGCACCATAAGGAATGATAATGCACATAGATATTTTAATGTTTTTCCATTGATAGAAAATGCATCAGGCAAAAACAGACAAGTATAAAAAATCTCTAACACACAGAGCCTGATTTATCAAAGCTCTCCAAGACTGCAGATAGACTATCATGGGAGGACCTGGGTGATCCAGCCAACCTGCAATGGATTTCTTAAAAATCATTTCCTATTAGTAGGCAAATGTTTTCAATTCTGGACCAGATCCATTGCAGGTTTGCTGGATCACCCAGGTTCACCCATGATACGCTATCTTCTCAAGCCTAGAAGAGCTTATATAAATCAGACCCATTGCATAGTAATAACCTACATTAAGATGACCTTTAAATTTATATATGTAGAATGTATATCACCATTGATTTTGCCCATTTTTATTTTCAACAACCTCAGGCTTTAAATAAGATTTGTATTAGATTTTTACATATCTGTCATCTATTAATTCCCCTCTTACCCCATAAACCAGGATATAATGCACACATATAATACCGATATATATAAATATGTTTTTTTTTAATCTGTTGAGATTCTGTGGTTAAAATAGCTTAGCATGCAGACAGCAGATGTTGGAGACCTAAAGGTTTTTTTTTAATTTTCTCTTGGAAATCATGTCACCGGCACATGGTCCCTCGCTATTCAGAACACAGGAGTTGCTTTATAATCTGGATTTGTGCCAAAGCTGTCAAGATGAACAAATTGTTTTTACACATAAAAGATTAAAAAAATAGAAAAGGGATAAAATTAAAAAATGGAGCTCAATATCATGAATATTAGATAACGCTCTACAAAAAATGGGGGGGGGGGGGTTGTGAGATTAAGTTATGTGAATGAGGGGGAATCTTTGGGTGCTGTTGTATAAAGCAGACAGAAATGTGAATAATCATCTCATAGCAACATAGAGCTCCCAGGAATTAAAATCCTACCTTTTGGTTGCTAGGAGGATGATTTGTATGTAAGAGTTTTGGATGTTTTTGCTTTTCCACTGATGGAACATTTGGAGGTTTAAATACCCAGCAGCTGAGCATCTGCTAGGAGGATGATTTGTATGTAAGAGTTTTGGATGTTTTTGCTTTTCCACTGATGGAACATTTGGAGGTTTAAATACCCAGCAGCTGAGCATCGCACAAATCACGCAATTAGGTGTTTTTTTGTGAATGGTGTTTGGTAATAAATGAGTGAATGTATAATGAATCTGTGGATTTGTGATAGGGATCAAACATTTAATTCTGACTATCCAGGATGAAACAAATTATATTTAAATGTTACAAAGCAGCTAAACTACACAGACACAAATTCTGACCTTGATATGTGTATGGATCAATTGACAAATTCAGATGATCATCTGTGTATGGATTAAAGATCCATACATAGACACAAATTAAATGCATAGCGCTTGCATTGGTGTACTGGGTTGCATGCGTAATTCACAGCACTTGCATTTGTGCACTAGGTCGATAACAGGATCAAACCAGGGTTTCAGGTTTGCCCCTACATGTTCCACAAAGATGGTGGTGGAATTGTTGCTTTATGGCACTGCAACTGCATTGGTTTAGTAGGTTTCATGTGTAATGCATAACATTAATTGGTGTACTGGGTTGCATGCATAAATCACAACACTTCCATTGGTGTACTGGGTTCCATGCAAAATAAATGTTACAAATAATATAATAATAATGTAATGTAAGTGTTACAAAGCAGCAAAACTACACTGACACAAATTCACTGATGTTTCCAAATTTGCACAGCCAGGCTACCAACCTAACAAGATCAAACCAGGGATTCAGGCTTGTCCATATATGTGTCCACACACATGATTATGGGATTGCTTGCTTTATGGCTCTGCAACTGCATTGGTTTACTAGGTTGTATGTGTAATGCATAACACTAATTGGTGTCCCCGGTTTCATGCAAAGTGCATACCACTTCCATTTGCACCCTGGGTTGCACATGTAATATACAGCACTTGCATTGGTGATCTTTCATTCCAAGCACTTCCATTGGTGTACTAGATTCCACGTGAAATGCATAGCACTTGCATTGGTGTACTAGGTTGCATGGGAAATGCACTGCACTTGCATTTTTGCTCTAGGTCAGTAACAGGATCAAACCAGGGTTTCAGGTTTGCCCCTACATGTTCCACAAACATGGTGGTGGACTTGCTTGCTTTATGGCGCTGCAACTGCATTGGTTTAGTAGGTTGCATGTGTAACATGCATGTGTAACTAATTGGTGTACTGGGTTGCATGCATAAATCACAACACTTTCATCCGTGTACCGGGTTCCATGCAAAATGCATACCATTTCTATTGGCACACTGGGTTGCATGCGTATTACACAGCACTTCCATTGGTGTACTGGGTTGCCATTAAAGACACCCTAAACCTATCCAATTTATGCACTACAGATAGCATTGGACAGTCCATTCAACGAGCTGACAAATGCACCACATGCACTGTGCAAGCAAACATGTGTGGTTAGCAAAAAGCACTGGAAACCTATAGTTAGAAGAGTCTAAAGGTAGATAAACTCACCTAAATCCATCATCCAGGACCCTTCACAGTGCCGATTTTACATCAACAAAACCATTCATCCAACATTTCAGTGGTGCCTGTGCTGGCCAATCCTTGCCTGCTCCATGTTAACAAAATTATCCTTGGGAGAACAGGAAATAAGAAAAGTCAGGGTATTTGTTTAATGTGGCAATGTATTTGAAAATTGTGTACGAATTTGTTCCTGATTTCAGGAATATACATAATATAAAACAAAATTCATATTGTTCAGCATACAAACACAAATAAGGTAAACCCCACTATGACCTGGTAGCTGGACACAACTTCTCTGAATATATTAAAGTCAATTTACAGTTTATGTCCCGACGCATTTCGCCTCTGAGGGTTTCATCAGGGGACTTTGCAAAAGATGTTGTATAGCAGGATGATGTTGTGAGATGAGATGAATTGGATTCAATAGGGGGATGCACTCAAAAGTGCCAATAGGGTCTGGTATGGCTCTTAAAGGACCAAATGCAGAGCTGTTGCGTGCAGCAAAGTCTCTGTGTAAAAAAAACAATGGCAAAAATTATCCTTGGCTCATTCAGACAGCCAACATGAGGGGTGCATATCAGACAGCCAGTGTTGTGGCCATTGGAGAAGAACCTGACCAGAATCAGACGGGGATAGAAGACCAGGTGACCACTATTTATGGTGAATATCAATGGGTTTTAGGTTTTTTTCCAGGCAGTAAAATAAAAGGAATAGGATTGTAGATATAATTGGAGCTCAGCTTTAAAGTATATAAAGCCGGAAATCACTAGATACCATGATATTTTATGTGATCCAGAAGACCAAGTAAATGCAGAATCCCTCCATAAGAAATGTTAAAGCAACAAAACCATCAGTACAAATATAATCGCTGCCTTGAAACCTCTTGTGACCACATACAATCCAGCAGGAAGGAGACAAAGATAATCAAAGACCTTAACCGAGGATAAAAACGTTGAACGAAACAACGACCCCCAATGCTGACCTTCAGGCAACCAACAAACCTCAGGCATAAATTAATCAGCAGGAAATTACAAGGGCACAAACAAGGGAAAAAAACCTTGCAACAATAAAGGCCGCAAACTGTGCAGATATTTCAATAGATTATAGTGTCAAACACACAAAAGAAATAATACTGGATTATTAGACTGCACCTCCAGCAATGTGGTGTATGTTATTCAATACAAGTGCAACCACTAATGCTACAATGGTGGAGCAGGGCAGAAATACTCATTAGAATAAATCTACACACAAATCAAAAAGGAAGATAAAGAAGATGATTACTGCAAATCTGTGGTAATCATTCCTTACAATCTGTGCACTCGGAGGAAGGTATGAATGGTTTGATTGTTAAAAGAAACTTTGTTTCTGTTTAAGGCACAAGAAGCCACCACCATTCCATAAGTTGATTCTCTACTGCATAATAAACTAAAGCTCCATACAACGATTAGCTTTTTCATAATCATCTAGTGAGTGTGCAGGTGTCCAATGATGGATCACTAACAACCGTAATGGCCAGTGCTACTGTAGACTTCATTCAAAAAATCCAGGTGGTCCTATCATAAAGTTCCTAATTTTGGCACTTTCTGTTAAAGGATGACAAGGCTCTGTCCTTGTCTCCAAATTTCGCTCCTGCATTGTCTCCCTGTCACATGGACTAGACAAGTGACCACCTCAACCCCCATTATAGAGGCACAGTCTACTGTTGTCACCATCAGGAAACCCGCCCTGAGAAATCCCATGCAGTCATCATTGGAGTTCACAGAGGCAATGGCTGCCATGGAGCAAAAGAGGACAGCAGTAATGTGAAGTAGCTGTGCTTGCTACTAGCTGTAGAATTGTACTGTTAATGACAGTTCCAGTCTTTAATAATGATCAGCAAATAATCGGTATGGTTCTCCATCATGTGATAACCAAGTCAGCTGTTACATACAGATCCTAGGAGGTTTGTAAGAAAACAAACCCATGTCGCTCCAGCTGTTGTATTTCTTTTTTGATGTGCTCATGGTACACATAGAAAGAACAAAAGCATAATTAAAGAATTAAAACAAAAAATTCTATGCGTTGATATTCAGCCTATCATAATGAACAGAGTTTTTTTTTTAAATAATGTGCCAAATGCACAGTATATACAAAAATGATATAAATATTTATATTATAATATTATATAAATTTAAATAAATATATATATATATGTATGTATTCTCATGGATGGCTGTGGTCTAGGTGACCTGCACTTACCCAGCCCTAGCTAATCCAAGCAGCAAGTGCTGAATAAGATCTAAGTACCTCTAGAGGTAAGTGCTTGCTACTAGGTTTGGCTAAGGTTAGGGGCAGCCACCAGACACCTTGTAACTTTAACCTCAGCAGTGCATGTGAATAAACCTTTACTTTATATATGTACTGGCATCCCGAGGAATAAGGGCTTGTTCCAATACATTTGTGCATTCAAAGAAAGTTGCATTCAGTAGCCTATTCATTTGAATAAATGCACCACATTGCATAGAAATGCAGTGCATGCTGCATATTTCTGCAAGATTTTGGCTGCTCTACATGACCAGGGTACAGTATATGAAGCCATCGCTGCCCCCCACGACCAGTTATTTCCACCAACCCCCAACGTCTATTCATAATTAAAACAAGGACTCCTTTTTTTGGACAACATATATTTTATAATAAAACGAACTTTTAGTTTACATCACCAAACCTTTTAAATATACCAGGAAAAACACCTTCCTATAAGTCCATGAAAGTCACCAAAATCATGCCTCCTTATCCAGCTGCCTCCGATCCACAGCTAGGCCCCCAGACGCTCATACACCGCCTCGGGGACAGTTAGTAGTTCTCCCTTCTCACCAAACCTAGCCTCCACAACAACCAAGTGTCATGCAAGGCGACCCTTATCACCCCAAAAACCAACCCTTTTTTGGGTCCCAACTCCCCTACATTCTCCATTACCCCAATTCTAACTTTTATGGACCCCAAAAACAGAAGACAAGGGTAAGGTAAATATAAGTTTATTTGTGTTGGTAAGGTGTATTTGGGGTGCCTTTAGGTAAGATTAGCACATCAGCTCATGTCTTGGGTAATACAACTTTAGTAAAACATAAGTAGAAAGGCTAACACATAGACAAGTTCTTTTTAATAACTTAGATCAATTTTAAACAATCCCAAAGCACTTGCTGCACTAAAACAATTATATTGCGCTGGTTTCTGCTGACTTGTCATCAGACCCACAAGTATTGCACAAACAGCTTTGACTTTTAGTCTTTTGTTAAAGATTTGCCTTTCTTGTCACGCTGTTTCATTACTTTTATATTAACCAGGGACTCCCCCTCTCCTACACCTGTCAGAAGAATTTCATAAAAAAAAGAGAATTTCATGTAGGAACCTATAAAGAACTAATAGTGAAGTCAGACTATGATTGGCATCTAGAGTAATGGTCTACAAGATACCTAAAGCCACCTGTAATAAAAAGTCCCTATGGGCCACCTGCTCCTCCCTATATCACCAATCTTAGTAGGTGTTGGAGTGCACAACATGAATGATATAAAATCAGCACCTATGCATATTCCCTTTCCAATGATGGGTTCAGTATGACTGTTGGTGAGCCTTAATGGGAGTTGCTTTTGAAATGTCAATGCAGACAAATCTAGCAGGATGACTCTAGCTGGGGTTTAAATCCAAGGAACTGGAAATAAAGATAACACTTCCTTGAACAGGAAGATCACACCATACCAGGTGTGATGTATAGGGGTTGTGTATGGATGCATCTACTTCAAAGGCTTCTCCAATCATCCTGCCTGGTGTATAAACATACCTGCTATTTGATGACCCCCAAAGGAGCCAGAGGACTTGCCCCGAATGCCACAGTGACACCTATTAGGGAATATCAGCGGGCACCTGTGAGCAGTGTATATCCGGAAGATGGGTGTGGCTGGATGTGGCCAGGGGTACGGAAGATGTGTAAGAAGGGAACAGCCACAAATCATTCTCTTATATACATCCTATGCCGCTTAGACCTCTCTTCTCCCTAATCTCTTTCTCTTACTTATTCTTTCTCTCTCCAAACTTCGTGAGACCCAGCCAGGGTACAGGATATAGAGAATGGACTCTTTGCATAATGTATCATTTTGCTTTGTCTATGTGATTAATATTTAGCTTATTTGAATGATTGGGGAATATTTGTTAAACCTTGTTCTATGTTAATAAATATTTTGGTATTTAAGATCGGTGTGATTATTAAGGCAATAGAGACTTAGTAGAAGATACAAGTTTCCGGAAGAGGGATAAGGGAAATAGGAGTTTTTCTTTCAATAGGGGAAAATTATTTCAAGTAATATTATACTTGAAAAGGAAAGAATTAGAATTATATTACCCTTATCCTTGTTTTCTACCCTGCAGCATCTAAGTGAGGTACAAAGTCCTTCCGTATGATTCCTGTATAATGCAGAGCAGTGAAAATCTTGCAGGAACATCTTCATGGAATGGGCTGGAGCATCTTCAGAGATATTGCTTGTTCTGCATTTCACCCGGATCTGCTCAGAAGAACAGTGATGTCTTTCCGAGCAATGTGGAAGACAAGCTGAGGTAAGTATTCTATAATATGATAAATCTATAATATTATATGAATCACTGACAGCTATATATATGATCGTCACAAAAGCCAGGAAAAAGTTTATATGCATACTTGTTAAGTTTTTGTAACTGTCATACCCTTCCTGGTGGTCCTGAGGGTCCATGGCCTTTTCGCTATGGTTGGAGTTACATACATGTGCCCTCAGCCTTGTGTCCTCAGCCTTGCTCCTGCAGTTCTAAACATACAGATACATAATCTGTGGTATGCCAGATGTCTCAGAGACCCATTCCCGGCAATTATTGCTATCCCATACTTGTCTCTGCCCTTGGTTCCTTGTGCTTGACATGAATAGTTTGACTCCCACTCTTGCCCACTGTGCCCATTACTGACCCTGCTTGACTACCCTCTTGCCCATCATCTGCCTCAACCCTTGCTAGCAATACCCAAATGAGCCTGCCTGCTGCCTGCTTAGACCTTTGATGTGGATGTTTTTTAAAGCCTACTTGCCGCTTGCCCCATCATATTCTACAATCTTATGGCCAAGTCATTCTGCTGCCATAAACTGATATTGGCAACTTGGTTGTTACTTTCTCCAAACCTCCCCAGACTCTCCTACTACTGTCTTGGCCATGGAGCACATCTGGGGGTCTTGACTTGGGAGTTCTTGCAGCAAAGAGGCCGGTGGCCATTAGGAGCCCATCACCCCTCTAACGAGGACCAGGGAACTCCTGAGACTCCATGCCATGGGCAAGCTTGTGCTATACACTGGAACTAAGCCTGACAGTAACTCATACTACTAAAGTAAAAAGTCTCTGTGACAGCCAATCAACCAGTAATATTTGAAGAAGAGGTCAACAAGTTTCTCTTGTAACAAAAAATAATATTAAAATAAAATATAATATTAAATTCCCTTGATGGGAAGAGTTTGGTTTTCCAGTTCAGACACCACTCCTCTTTACCAGTAACCAGTTATTTCTTTGTACTTTCAAATAGGGAGCTTATCGTGTATGGGAATATTTGTAAATACGATCTACATTGATCAAATTATAAACTTTAAATTTAGCTGCAAAGACTGGGAAATTGAATATCTATAAATAAGCTGGGTTAAAGCTGCATAAGAACACTGTATTTTGTTGGCTCCATGAAGATTGGACCACTTAGCAAAAGTTACAGTCTTTATATTTAGAGTCATGTTACATTCCTGAACCGGGAATGGGAATTAATGGATTATGCATTCTTCTTCAGGCATGTTTGGATTTCTCAAGTCACAAAGGAACATTTGCCCTTGCAGAATATTTTTTTTTCAAGGAAAGAAAAGGAGAGGAATATCGGATCTCACATCAATGTGAGGTGTCTGCATATTCAGAACATTTCCAGTTTCCTTTCACTTGGGCATCATCTCAGTTCGCCCCTACCTTGCCCCAGAGACCACCAAACACCTTGTACGGGCTCCTATCTCTCGTCTGGGCTACTGTAACATCCTCCTCTCTGGTATTCCACTAACCCAATTCTCTCCTCTACAATCTATTCTGAATGCTGCAGCCAGACTCATCCATCCTTCCCACGTACCTACCCCAAACACAGCCTTCCCACCTACCTACCTGATACACAGCCTTCCCAACTACCTTCCCCATACACAGCTTTCCTACATACCTACCCCATACACAGCCTTCCCACCTACCTACCCCATACACAGCCTTTCCAGCTACCTACCCCATACACAGCCTTCCCACCACTCCTCTTCTGCTGCCTCTCTTTGTAGTTCTTTTTATTGGCTTCCATTTCACCTTAGAGTCAAATCCAAGCTCCTGTGCTTTCCCTTCAAATCTCTCCAGAGCTCCTGTCCCACTTACCTTTCTGCCCTAATAGGAAAATACCCCCCTAGCTGCTCTCTTCGCTCCTCCAATGACCTACTAATGACTTCCTCACTCATAACCTCATCACACGCACGTCTCCAAGACTTTTCTAGAGCTGCCCCCACTCTCTGAAATGGTCTTCCTCATCCTATTTGGCTTGCTCATATTTGCTGTTCATTTAAAAGAGCCCTCAAACCCAACGCTTCAACCTCACCCACCCGTATTCTTCTGTCTTTTAAACCCTCACTACTTCCCACCACTCCATATACCTCTCCTACTGTGTGATACTTCCCCCACCTCCTAGATTGTAAGCTCTTCTGGGCAGGGTCATCTCCTCCTTCTGTGTCACTGTCTGTATCTGTCTGTTATTTGCAACCCCTATTTAATGTACAGCGCTGTGTAATATGTTGGCGCCATATAAATCCTGTTTATTATTTAATATTGTATTGTAGAGGCATTGGAGGAACATTAATGTCCCAAGTCTAAGGCCAATTTGGGGGAAGCCAATTAACCTACAAATATGTTTTTGGTAAAGTAGAAGGAAAGCAGAGTCCACTCATACAAATACAGCACAACATTCAAACTCCATGTAGCCTTGATGTCAAAGCATATGCAGCAAACCATATTCAGTAGTAACAGCATTATTCCTGCATGCCATCCACTGAAGTGACTACAACCATAGACCGTGCCGAGTGGGTGGCTCCGAGAGCAGTGATGTGCTATCCGTCTCCAAAACGTATTTTCTTTTCCAGTTAGGAGCAGAGTGGCGTTGGCCCGGTCTGTCATTCTGGGGACTTTGCCAGGTCGATGTTGTCAAGCTTTCAAGGCCAAAATACATGGGAATGGAGCTTAATGTAGGCAATAAATAGAACAAAATCTGTTGTACAAATGTGCTCATTGCTTATGGCACAGAATAAAGGAGAAAATAATATATTTATCTATAAATGTTACAGGTGCAATACAGGAGGAGGCAAAAAGGCATTTGTAAGAGGATCCATGGAAACTATTCAAAAGTAAAGTTAAACAGTGATTATGGAAATATTAACTTCTCCTAAAATAGATTTTAGCTCTTAAAATAGATGTGATTTTTTAATATAATACCTTTTTTTTGCATCCATTGTAACAGTTCCAAAACCTTTAGTAGTTTCCTAGGAAGTGTCATGGAGTGACCTTGCAGGAGGTGCTGGGAGGTGAATAGAAGGCGTTGTCACCTCATAATAAAAAGGTGTCTGAACAAAAACTTTCAGGATCATTTAAATGAAAGCTGCATATTAAAAAAATGAAAATATTCTTTAGGAATTCTGACTTTATAAAAAATGTAGCCCAACCTGAAGACTTTCTCGCTATCCCTTTAGCATTGGGTGTCTCCTCAGCTAACCACCAACACCCATGGGGCCTGATTTAATAAAGCTCTCCAAGCATGGAGAGGATATACTTTCATCAGTGAAGCTGGCCTCTGCTGGCACCTTTGTACTGCATTATCTGTGGGCTCCTGGTCCTCGAGATACCATCACTGAGTCGTGGGGGCAACCGTGTGCTGCGATGGGAGATCTAGTGGAGTGGGTGCTTGCTATAGGTGCTAGATTGGGGGACTGGCATCTGGTGAGCACTGGGGATGGACCAGGGTCTTACAGAAAGATCCTGAACAAAACAGTGCATCAGCCCATTGGATCCGAATTAATTTGGTGACTCTGAGCCAGTAACTCCATTGAGCTTTGTCTTGATGCTCTGATACATCATCTTTACAGTGGGTAATGGACGGCAAGGAGCCTGCAGTGGGTGTGTTTTGGAACACCTTGCCTATGATTAGTAGAATGCAGAAGGTGTTCTTAGATCACTAGATTGTCACAGTGGCATAGACTCCTAGTGGCATGGAAATCCTTAAATATTCCCTTGTATTGCCAAATATGCATTTCAAGCCTATATTTTCCATTGTGGCTAAAGGGTTTCCTTTAAATGCTCTACCACAAAGGGGTGTTGTAGATTTTATAAAACGATAATGAGGTTAACAGAGTCCTTCTTTAACAACCATGTTATTAAGTAAATCCCCAGATGTCTAAACTGTGAGGCTATGAAGTAGGAGATTAATGAATATGTATTTTTCTATCTTTGGATAAAAAAAAAAAAAGGAATCTTTTCGAGTTTCTTAGCAACAATTTTGCTTTTCATCATTCGTTACACCAACAACTGTCCTGCAGAAGATATATTGCGAATGTACTACATGTTCCGCTGGCTCTGAGAACAAGGAATGAGCACACTTTATCTCTAACCGTTGTATATTGCATTTATGGGTGGTCTAGGAGAATAAAACGGTTTAATTATTTTTTGGGGATCGGCTCCTAGTCCAGTTTGGAAATTTAAATAGGAATATGGCTTCAAAATCACCTAAAGGCTTTGGTTTAATTGTATTTTTGGTTGGGAAAATAAACTTCCTGAGAGTTTATTATAGTTCTTGGTGACTCAGAGGGTTTTGAAGCACATCTAATGCAACCTTTGCAAAAGGAAAAGTAGGAACAACCCAAGGTGAGCAAGAACACCCAAAGCTGAGTCAGACATCATGGTAGGAAGATCACCCTGAACCTGACCTGGATGAAGACGTTTGTAAGGACAAGTAGCACCTCTTGTACCCAGGTTAGTCTTCAAAGCAGTCCTTGTGACCCGTGTGGATTCCATGTCTGCTTTACTCGGGGCTTTGACATCTTAGCAAGTCAAAATTGATCCCCCGTTTCCCTATTAAAGTCCTAAATATTTAATTTAACTATCAAATGTCAAAGCCACTACAGACATGATGGGATTTGCCAGTTGAATGGCAAGAGCAAGGCTTAGAGTCTTTGCTAACTAGGACAGAAGTCAAGGTGCCATGTACAGCTTGAACCTATAAATCCAAAGGTATCAAAATAGAATTTTGTAAACTAGCTGCAAATTTACCCATACATATGGGGTACAGAATGCTTCTGCGTCCCGGAACTCTTACAGTGTAGCTAGCATCAGATATACAGATAAAAGCACCACAAAACCCCTCCAGGTATTTTTCCTACCTCTCACAAAAATGACAGTACTCTACGACTATCTTTGTTGTCTCTGACCATCTTTGTTGTCAGACAGAGCATTGACCCTGTTTCATATTCTCACCTTGCTACAAAGTTACAATGTTGCAGTGATCACCTAGAGGAGACTGAGAAATGCTTCCTCCTTGCTCACCTAAAGAAAAAATAAACTCAAAACTGCCAAAAAAAAATGCACTTACATTCAATCCCGCAGGGCAGTCCGATCCCTCTGGAGGTGTCTTCTATCTGGTCCCGCATCGTCCCGACATCCATCCCGGAGCTGGCGCACTTGGCGCCACCATCTTCTCCTCGTCTTTTTCCGTCACCCAACCCAGGCGCGAGATCAGGTAACGTAGGTTGGAAAAAAAATTTGCCGATCTCACTGCCCATGCTTGAGATCTGCAAATTTTTCTATTTGTGCAAAAAGAAGCACCTAAGAGCCTCCCGGGATACGTGACTTCCCATATCCAGGGAGGCTTTGCGCTCCCATTCATTCTCGATCGCCTAGGCCCTTTATTTTTTTAAAAATGGAAGGTATGTAAAGTGAAATTTCTGAGTTTAGGTACTCTTTAAGCTACATACACACGTGAGATGATTCTCATGCGATAATCGCTTCAGGGCTAGTATCTGACGAGAATCTGATGTGTACCACGGCCGTCTGACATTGTTTATGGATCTGTCCTGGCGGATCCACAAATGACCCTAATGGAAGTGAAGGGGAGAGAGCGCTCGTGAAAGATATAAAAAAGATATCCACTTTCTAAGGTCCCACCAACAACTTCCAGTTGTTCCTTATTGTGGTCCTACCATGTATCCAACACTCAGATTTTGAGACTTTTCCCAAAAACTTTATTCTAGAATTGCTGGTATCAGGCACCAGGAATGTCAAATTCCTACTCCCCCTGCCTTACAATGTGGCTCCTTCCACAGACTCACATTTCAATACAATAAAGGGGCAAATGGGAGGAACCACAGCTTGCGGCGGGGGGGCATATATTTAACACACCTGGAAGTGTTGGAATCCTGCAGCAGATAAGAAATAGCAAAGGTTTGGTTTTAATCCAGGGACCGCCAGAAAGGTAAATTTACAACATCTTCTTTACCAGGCTGTTTTTTCAAATGACTTTTGATCTCATAGTGATAAGGTCACTTTAATTATCAGGCTCATTGATACAGTTCCATCAAAATAACCATGTTACTTTACCCAGCTTCCACAAATCACAAGTTCACTTTAAAATTATGCACAGATGAGATTTGCTTACATTGCACAAGTTTCAATTCCAATGCTTGGCGCTCACTGAGAGAGACCATGGAACACCTTTCTCCTTGAATTCCAGAGCAGACAATTGAAGAATGACAGTAATGTACAATGCTATTAAATTTCCTTCCAGCGGCACATCATAAATTCACAAGCTACAAAAATGATCACCTCTGGGGACGGCTCGTAAAAGCTGCATTTAGCAGGAAATAAACATTTCAGTGTGATGTACAATAATTTGCTGGATCTGGCAGAGTTAATGAGTGTCATTTAGAACACGCGGGGAATGTCACCTACAGATATTCGAGCACATATACCTTATTGTGAGCGCTGATCAGTCTATAGACAGAGGAGACTATAAATGGACAGATAACTCTCCTAAAATGGATTCCCTGAGAACCCGCCATAAAAATAACCCAAAGGCAAGAAAAAAGCATTTGTAGGTTTAACCAATCATTTCAAATGTACTGGAGCAGACTCAAATCACTAAAATCTCATATAAGCCTTGACATGGTAATCTTATATCAAAAGTCTGCTCACATTGAAATGACACCCCGGTGATAATACTGCCACAGTTTTGTTGTGTTGTCACTCAAGCTTCACGTGAAGCCCATGAGACCCAGGCACAGTTTACTGTTGTCACCATAGAGGTAGAAGCCTAACTCTCCATTCTATAGAGAAGATTAAAGGGTGATGTTTCTGTAGTCTTATCCCCCAGCAAGTGTCAGGGCCAGCAAACGCCACCCAGAACCATGGCTTCCCCTTTCCCTTTATTTTTCTGTGCCTGGTGGAGCAACTGATTGCAAAGGAGCCATCCAATATTGGCCCACAGGAAAACTCCAGTCAAAATTGGGTTTATTTGTTCCCTCTGGTGGTCCCTTGATACCTATGTGCCGGGAAATTTCTGTGCAGATGCAACATACCACTTTTTGTGCACCCGCTGTTTTTCCCATGTTCTTTTGCCTGATGCATGGAAACTGATATCTTCTTTCTTACTTTTTTCTTCTCCCAAGTCACTGATCCGGCCAATCCCAGTCCTGCTTACGCCCTTCCAAACAAGCCAGTAACAAAGACTTAACAGGGGAACTGTAAAGTGCCAAAAACAAAAAAAAAGTTTACTTACCTTCAATTCTGCAGCACAGCCGATTGATGCGGAGGTGTCTTCCATCAGGTCCCGCTTCGTCCCGGTATCCATCTCCGGCCCCATCTTTGCCTCTTTTTTCTGATTCTTCTCTCTACGTCACCCAACCCAGGAGTGAGATTTGGTGACGCATGTGTGAGATCAGCAAGTTTTTCTGGCAGGAGCCATAAGGCCAAAAGGTTCCTTCTGCGCATGCGCAGGAGGAGCACCCAAGACCCTCCTGGAATGCGTGACCTTGGTATGCCGGGATGCGTGACATATGGTATCCCGGGAGGCTTTGCGATCACATTCATTCTCGATCGCCTAGGGTGTTGCACAAAAACCTAAACAAACAGAACTTTTACGGAAATTCACTTTTATGTAAAGTGAAATTTCTGAGTTTAGGTATGCTTTAATGGACCATGATTTGCGGACTCTTGCCCCATTGCTAGGGTTCATGTACTCAGCTGCACCTCCCTGTGTCAGTCCCTGGCCCAGTCCTGCTTCTGTTAGTGAGCATTGTCACCCCAGCACAGGTAACATCACCATGTGAAAAATGGGGGGAAAGTCTCAAAAAAGAACACTTATGCAGCCACCATATCTAAGGACTCGTAATGTATCACTTTTTGTTAAACAGTTTGCAAATCCATACTGACATCTCATCCAACTTTCCCCCCCCCCCAAAAAAAAAAAGCCAGAAATTCCTATTTTTTATTTCCCTTATGTAAAATGGGAGGCAAATCAACTTCCCAGAGACAGAGACCTTGGGTGATGGAGGTGCACCGGGCACAGAATACATCACAGCGCAGACATCCCCAGATACCAGGCCGGGCACAGCTGGCTCACCACGCTGACTTCACCAGCGGGAATTGGACTGACGGTAACACAGAGAGGCCCCCGTGTACGGTGCTTGGCAATTTCAGAAAAGATTTCAAGAGAACAATGTGCAAGGCAGACATTACATGCCGGAGCATGAGCTGAGCCGCTTAATAAGGGACGGTTTCATCGCTGCACATTGGTGACATAAATTAAGGAGCTGAAGGAGCGGAATAAAAGGCATTTAGATGTGCAGCTGCAGTCTGTAATTTTCACCTCCCACTAGGAGATGAGATGAGATGCTGAGATGGCCCAGGATAACAAAAAGGAATGTATAGGGGCCTGCAGAGCATTGAGCTTTTGTTTCCAAGCCTGTGCTGGGCCCCTGTGCTGAACTGATTTGGGGCCACTGTGGGCCTCTATTGGCTAAGGAGGGTCAAGGTCCCTCCTGTAGCAGTACACTTTGCACCTGGCTTTGTCCGCCCCTGCTGCTCTAGATTAATTAGATTCCATTTTCTGTGCACAACTTTAATTCTCTATTTTTTTTGTCCTTGGGCAATATTTAGTCACATTATAATGAAACATGATTCTCCCAATCGGCTGCCAAGGCTCTTGGACCTGTTGAGTTTTAGTTAACATATAATTAGTTTTTGCCTTTATTCATTTGCAGCTGATCAATTTAACTCCAGATATACGAATCACAAATACATAGATGTATACAGTCATGGGTAGATTACTGCTTGTGATTTACACACTTTTTAGCCGTAGATTGTGTTTTTGACATGTGACTATGGTGAGGAGGTTAGATTGTGAGCTCCTGTGACAGACAGCAAATTACATGATTATGGACTTTGTACAGCACTGTATAATATGTTGGTGCTTTACAAATACAAGCCAATAATGTCATTTATTTCCAAGACACAAACCACCATTGTAATAAAATTTGCTTTCCCCGTCCTCCTTAAGGTCTCATCACCTTTTGTAAAATTTATGTGATTAATGACAGAAGGTTAAAAAGAATAGGTAACAGAGGGGCCAGCTAATTACAATCATCCATCTCTAGGCACTGGGCTATGACAAGGATATTGCGGAGAATATTTGCCATGTGAGATTGCAATAATATTATAGAACTGTGTGTTGTATCTGGACATTACATAGGAAAAGCCAAATATTAAAGCAGGACAAAATCCGCGATGACTCATCCCTGTTTCATCTTCTTTGCTTTCTTAAGATGTTCTTCTGCCATCTTGATTGGCTGTGCTGGGATGATGTGATTCTGACCTGTACAACATCTCCACAATCTGCCCCTACCTGTCCGCAGAGACCACCAAACTCCTTGTCATCTCTCGTCTGGACTACTGTAACCTCCTCCTCTCTGGTATTTCACTAACCCGACTCTCTCCTCTACAATCTATTATGAATGCTGCAGCCAGACTCATCCATCCTTCCCACCTACCTACCCCATACACAGCCTTCCCACCTACCTACCCCATACACAGCCTTAACACCTACCTACCCCATACACAGCCTTAACACCACTCTTCCTCTTCTCTTTATTGGCTTCCATTTCACCTTAGAATCAAATCCAAGCTACTGTGCTTTGCCTTCAAATCCCTCTACAGTTATTGTCCCACTTACCTTTCTGACCTGATAGAAAAATACTCCCCTACCCGCTCTCTTTGCTCCTCCAATGACCTACTAATGACTTCCTCACTCATAACCTCATCACTCGCACGGCTCCAAGACTTTTCTAGAGCTGCCCCGACTCCCTGGAATGGTCTCCTTGTCCTATTCGGCTTGCTCCTACTTTCGGCTCATTAAAAAGAGCCCCTAAAACCCAACGCTTCAACCTCACCTACCCCTCTTTCCCTGTCTCCTAAAGCCTCACCACTCCCCACCATTCCATATCCTCCTATTGTGTGCTGCTTCCTCCACCTCTTAGATTGTAAGCTCTTCGGGGCAGGGTCCTCTCCTCCTCATGTGTCACTGTCTGTATCTGTCTGTCATTCGCAACCCCTATTCAATGTACAGCCCTGCGTAATATGTTGGCGCTATATAAATCCTGTTTATTTAAAATAATAATAACTCCCACGCAGGAGCTCAGGACTCTCATTCCTGGCATGTGCAGGGAAAGCCGGGATTCCTGGCCACCATACCTGACGTTGCTCATGCACAGCTCAGCTTTTTGCCAGATACCCGGAGTGATCAGGCAGGTTGGGCGGATTACTGCACAAGGGACATCGCCTTTCCCATTCTGCAGTAATGACCTGCCAGATTATGGATTCTTAAAAGTGGAACTTTATCTCCTGTGATTGACTGCAGCATGCTATCACAGGTTTACCTGCTCCAGTTCAACTGAATATGAGATGGTGGGAAGCATTTTGTGCACTCAAAAGAAGAAGGAAATTCCCCTCCAATGGCTTCAATGTCAACAACTTACAGCAGTTTTTCTTGACTTTTTTAACATAGGAGAACTTTCAGGTCTTCAGAGAACCCCTTCTATAATTATTATATCCCCGAGTCACAGTATATTAGTGTGGTGGTCAGTGGGAAGAATTCCTCTTACATTGCTAGCCAGTGGGAAGAATGTCAACCTTACAGATAGCCAAAAAGATCATTGGAGTCACTTACACTGACCTGAGAGGTCCAAATTGCACAAGGAACCCCCAGAAACCTCTGGAGGAACCCTGATTGGGAAACATTGAATCCTCCTGTGTCACTGTCTGTATCTGTCTGCCATTTGCAACCCTTATGTACAGCGCTGCGCCATATGTTGGCGCTATATAAATCCTGTTTATTAAAAATAATAATAATTACATGGAACATTAGAAGATGTGGGGGGCACATTTTGCTGCAGAGCTCTTACAGGAATTAAAAAATAGTACCCAATGAGATTCTAATGCAATGTGTGGAGTAATGGAGGGTTTGAAGATTTTAGATTTCAATACAGCTTTATACCCTTTCTGAAGTCAGGAACAGCCAGGTAATCAGCATTTCTAGAAGGAGCCCAGCAATGGCCGACCCATTTCAATGATGAAAGAATAAGCGTGACTCAGACACCGGAAGAATAGGAAGCTTCTGTCTGACCTGCTTTTCTCATCTGAGTTTGGAACTTTTCTAGAGTTCTAAAAGTTCTAAAAATAACAGCACAAACATCCATTGCCGACGAGCACCATATGGGAATATATCCACAAAATGCATTTATCTGGGAAATAAATACAAGAGTCTGTCAGGTCTGCTCACAGTGAAGGCTACACCTGATTTGTCATGGCAGAGAAGGAAAATCTCCGAGGACAAATAACAGAACATTCCGGGGCCCATCCTTCCAGGGAGATAGATCGGTATATGTGACAATGTGAAGCTTGCTGTCAATGTGTTATAAATGCAGAATTTTAAAGGGCCAGGGCCAATGAGCATCGTCTCAATTAGGACAAAGTGGAGGTGTAGATAGCAGGGGATTTATTAATAGGGGCAATAATTTAGTTATACTTTTATATTGTCCTCTGAAGGTCGGTCATTTAATCAAATCTAAACAAATACATACTATGGGATAAAAATGGCTGCCTTACCTGTCTGCTATATTGGATATAAACTGTCAGACTAAAAAAGTGCTATGATCTGGGGAGCCTATAGGGGTGGTGTTATGATCTGGGGGCATCTTTTGGGGTAGTGTTGTGTTTTGAGGTGCCCGTGGGGTCAGTGTTATAATCTGGGTTGCCTGTGGGGGCAATATAATGATTTAGGTGCTAGTGGGGGCAGTGTTATGATCTGGGCAATCTGTGGGGGCAGTGTTATGATTTGGGGTGCTAGTGGGGTCAGTTTTTTTATGATTTGGGGTGCCTGTGGGGGCAGTGTTAGGATCTGGGGTGTCTGTGGGGGCAGTGTTAGGATCTGGGGTGTCTGTGGGGGCAGTGTTATGATCTGGGGTACCTGTGGCAGCAGTGTTATGATGTGGGGTGCCTGTGGGGGCAGTGTTATGATGTGGGGTGCCTGTGGGGACAGTGTAATGATGTGGGGTGCCTGTGGGGGCAGTGTTAGTATCTGGGGTTCCTGTGGGGACAGTGTTATTATGTGGGGTACCTGTGGGGGCAGTGTTATGATCTGAGGAGCCTGTGAGGGCAGTGTTATCATCCGGGGTGTATGTGGGGGCAGTAGTATGATCTGGGGTGCCTGTGGGGGCAGTGTTATGATCTGGGGTGTCTGTGGGGGCAGTGTTATGATCTGGGGTACCTGTGGAGACAGTGTCATGATCTGGTGTGCCTGTGGAGGCAGTGTTATGATCTGGGGTACCTATGGGGGCATTGTTATGATGTGGGGTACCTGTGGGGGCAGTGTTATGATCTGGGGTACCTATGGGGGCATTGTTATGATGTGGGGTAGGGTACCTATGGGGGCATTGTTATGATGTGGGGTACCTGTGGGGGCAGTGTTATGATCTGGGGTACCTATGGGGGCATTGTTATGATGTGGGGTATCTATGGGGGCAGTGTTGATCTGGCCTTGACCACAAGGCTGTGGATACATTTATGACATGTGCTTTATATACTGATTTTTCTCTTCTACCCCTGTAGAAGAGGTGGTTACTTTGGAAAAAGAGTTTGATACACGGTTGTACATTTAAAAATGATCCATGCATCCCATGTCACAGAAAACTTGTCAATATTATCAAGGCTTACGGCCTTTGCCTCCTCCATCAAATAAACAGAGTTCACTGTGCTCAACCAGAGTCGCACCGTAAGTGCAGTGTCAAAGACTTTTTGTATTTTTTCAGGGACATGTTATGTAAATGTAGAAGACATACTTCTGGTCTCCCTCCAATCCTGTATCTTAGGCATGACCACAAAATAAGGGACATAGTGCCCACATCCTTTCCACAAGGCCAGCAATTATTAGGCTTCTGAGGGGACGGGCACCCTTGCCTGGTTCCATTACTGATCCGAATTGCACGGGAAAAAAATTCCATTCAATCTAATTTTAGCTCTGGGCGAGCAATACAGGGAAGGCAGGAAAGCATTTGTCCCTTGAGACCCATAAACTTCAGAAGCTCAAACATGTAGTCCCAGGCCACTCTGTCGAACGCTTTTTCAGCAACCGTGGACAGGAGCATACCTTTAACATGCTTAGAGCGCTCCCAGAATAATAGATTCAGGACTTTGGTAGTGTTGTCTTAAGCTTCTCTGCCCGGGAGAAAACCTACTTGATCCAAACCAATCAAATTAGAGACAGATAGAACTATCCTATTACTCAGTAATTTTAGCTAACGTCCACATTTAAAAGTGATACTGGTATGTAATTGGAGCAATAACGGGTGTCCTTACCCGCTTTAGGGAGCACAGTAATATATGCCTCCAACCAAGAATTAGAGACCGGCGAACCTGTGGCCATACTATTTAGTCTCGGTTTCAGAACCGGCTCACTGAGAATTGTGGGATTCAGCCTCCAGCACCAATCTTGGTGTCTGCTATACAGTCCCAACGGGGGTGAAGAGAAAACAGGGAAAATTAAAGGATTTTACACACGAGGCCCTGACACTACAACGTGTCACGGGTCTCTAGGAGTTTGCTGTGCTATATCTATAATAAAGACACCACCAGGGTTGGGGGACAGCCGGAAATTGACCAAATTATGGCTGATCTGTCTAGCAGCAAACCGAAAAGAAAAAGGTAATAAACAGTAGAACGTTGGTATAGGCAATCTCAACAATCTCAACTCCACTTGGCGGGGGAGTAAATACGGTAGTTAACACCTTATATTTTAAGCAAGCATTCTATGAGTGTAAACATACATAAGCCAATTTTGAGCTTTGATCAAAACAACACTTAAAGCAGTATTCGGAACAATAAATAGAAACCTGTCCCCTGAGTAACTTGCAGTTTAAAAATTGTCGAACAATACAAGCACGGTCATTACATGATAGCAAAACTTGCACAGCTAGGCCGGTTCATTGGCTGTCTAACGATGTCCCCGAATCAGCCCTCCTTGGCGTTATAGTCCCAGGGACCTCTTCGGTAATTTACTGTGCTTGGGACTAGGGTTGTCCACAGGAGAAGGGAGATTAGGGTCCATCTGTCAGGATCTAGCTAAATGAAAATCTTGGTACCATTCAGGTATTGTCATTTCCGGTATTTGAAGCGTTGCACAGAACATTGGCAGATCAGAGGGTATTCGTTACTTTCCCATTAGATATAGCCTAAAGGCTAAACTGGAAGCGCCATTTATACGGTATTTTCTTCTGACGAAGCACTTGTAAAATGGGTTTTAAGTCTGCGATTTTTCAAAGTAATAGGTGATAGGTCCATAACTGGTAAGTAATTCCTTAAATGAGGTGCTCACCGTCTCAAGTAACTGGTCAGGGAGAACCGATTCAGACAAACCTTTAATTCTTATGTTGTGTCTTCTGCTCCGATTATCAAGCTCTTCAATCGGCCTTTTCATTGTAATCAGATGGTCCCGGTGTGAGGAAACCGTCTGCTCAATTCTAGCAATAGCCACCGATTTCCCTACTTTAGCCACCTCCTCTAAATTAGAAGTAAGAGTTGTAAAGTTACCTTGAGGTTCAGCAATGGCTATGTGGAGAGTGGCCTTGATAAATCTCCCAGCTGCACCGGCCTCCATGTTTCACCCTCCTCCTCTGCTAAGGCTGCTGGGGGTGCGAAATAGTCTCTGGTAGACTCATCTTCCTGTGACTCATGCGCCATCTTGGAATCTGTCCACCGCTTTTCCTCCAGTTTTTGAGACTTAAAAAACTCGGGTAAGTCCCAGGGTTGCGACCGGTGCTTTGCGGCGGGTGTTCCCCGCTGATTTTTCCCTATCTTGCGTGCTTTAGCCTGCTTTTAGGCTGATTCCCCGGTCTGTGGAGTCAGAGCAGCTCGGTTAAGCTGCCATCCTGCTTGCGTGCTTAACTACGAGCCCGTTCCAACAATCTTTGTTCATTTAAGTCTTCATAAACCTTCTATTCGTTGCAGGGAGCTGCATATTCCCTGTGTGGCTACAATTCATGCGCCATGTCTTTATTTGTAGCCACCCCATTTTGAGACTACAAATGTAATGCAGCCATCCATGACACACAGTGTAAGGAATTATGGGACATGGAGTTTTGTTATAGGCAAGAAGCTGACATTGCAGCCACTCTGCTGCCCTCTAGTGTTCACCCAGAATTAGTTTAGATAGATTGACTGCTTAAACCAACATTTTTTCAAAGTGATAACGCATTATAAAATAAATATATGACTCACATACCATTGTGTGCTGGTTGCTCTTTATCAATTCCAAATATAAGAACTGAGATTTTCAATTTTTAACGCTGTAATCATATCTCCACTATCTGTGATCAGAAAATGAACCTTCAATGCAAGAAAATTAGTAATTGGCTTTTATTCCAAGTCACAAGATATTTTTCCTGCCTACAAGTGGCACCTCCAAGGTGCAGCAAAACCTCACAAGCTTTTCTTTAACCCCTCGGGTTCTGTTGCCACAGTAAGAGAGTTCATGACATCACTGTGGTCCCTTATTGGTGTAACGGAGGTGCAGTATTTTATTCTGTGGCTGTTTAAGCACCTCTAGACAGCCCCTCCCAATTATTGACTCTGCCTATGAAAAATGTTTCAATTTAGTTACAATGTACAATTTATGTTGTGAATGTTATTGGCCTATTAGTCAGGGGCCATGGGAATTGTATAGGTGTTGCTACCTGATATCTGACGTTCTTTGTATTTTTTTTTTTTCATAAATGTTTATTGGTACAATTTACAAAAAATAGAATTTTATATTTCATTGATACTCTTATACATAAATAAAGATGATTAAACTTCTTCTGGGTTCTCCCCTCATCCTGTGTCACTGTCTGTATCTGTCATTTGTAACCTCTATTTAATGAACAGCGCTGCGTAATTGTTGGCGCTATATAAATACTGTTGTTTATTATTATTATTATTATTATTATTAATGATTAATAATAATAATACTATTCAAATTCAGTAATTTTGTGGGTGGGTAAGTATCGTTTATCGCATACACAAAGGATTTCTCTATTAGTATGATTTCCTATCTGTCCATCTGATTGGACAATCAGCTTTAAGACAGCCATACACTACAGCAAGGCTATCTCAACCTGGGTTCCTCCAGAGGTTGCTGGGGGTTCCTTGAGCAATGAGCAGTTTGCACTTCTCAGGTCAGTATAAATGACCTCAATGATCTTTTTGGCTATCTGTAAAGGTGACAATGAGACAATTTCCCAATGGCCAGCAAAGTAAGAGGAATTCTTCCCACTGACCACCACACTAATATACAGGTAGTCGCCAGGTTAAGGACATCTGACATACGGATGACTCCTAGATACGAACGGGGCTTCCCTGCTCCCTTGTGGGCAGGAAGGAGGCTTGGAGGGGGCGGTTTGCATGACTTGCAGAAGAAATATTTTGCTAAACACAGCTGAGACTGAGCTCTTCTGCAGCCTCTTGTAACTTTTAAATGACTAAGACAAACTCTGCAGTTGTTTCTTTTTGCATATCAAAGCACAGCTTGTTTCAGAAGTTAATGAATGTCTAGGCTCCATAAAGATTTTTTTTTTGTTTGTGAATTACTCACAGTGAGGAATTTATACAGTAACTGACACCATGCTGCCTAATATTATGTTGGGACAAACATCTGTCCCCATTTATTAAAATATTGTACATGTTCCGACTTACATACCAATTCAACTTAAGAACAAATCTACAGTCCCTATCCCGTATGTAACCCGGGGACTACCTGAGCTGTGGATATAGAAGGTTCCCTGAAGACCTGAAAGTTATTTCAAGGGTTCCCCCATGTTAAAAAAGGTATTACGTTAATAGTAAAAAATAAAATAAATTGTAATCCAATCAGTACTCTAATCCATTGTTTTCAGATCATTAGCATGTAAAGAATTCATATTATTATTATTATTATTAATAATATATTTATATAGAACAGTATTTATATAGCGCCAACATATTACGCATCGCTGTACATCAAATTATTTTCCATCAATCTGAAGAATTATTGTGATGGATATTTCCCATTTCCAAGTGATTTCCCTAAATCTCTGAATGATAGAGTCACCGTTTGGTTCATCAAGTTGCATCCATTGCATCCTCTAATAAACCCAGCATGACTTTCATGAATAAAGAATCAGACCGCACAATCACAGAACAATGTGTGACAGGTGCTCTTTAAAATAATAGCTGAGTTGTAGGAATGGCCGTCTTGTGCTGGGGAGAATAATGCTCAAAATAACGGTATCATTATCTCCCCGGGGCTCGGGAGTTTTTTATGAATTGTAATAAACATTCTCTCAGCTGGAAGAAAGGTCTTTTCAAAGGTCATACAGCTGGAAAACAAACATCACTTTAAGGAAAAAAATAAAACCCTCCCCATTCATGGGGACACCAAGGAAGGGACAGAACTTTTCTGGCTGGGTATAAAGATCCGGGGCCATTTCCCTGTATTACAATGTTTGAACACATTTGGAATTTTATTATTATTATTATTATTATTATTATTATTAATATACTCTATTTATAAAGCGCCAACATATTGTGGAGCGCTGTACATTTAATAGGGATTTTATCCAATAATTTGCTCGTCCAGATATTTAATTCCAATACCAAAGTTACATAAATAGTTGAAATGTTTTTTTATGCAATAATTGGTAAGCATTGGTAAACCCAAGGACAAAAATGCAATATATTGCTGCTCTGTAGTCATGAGATGTGCTGGCTGCATTAGTTTTCTTTTTTTTAGGTGCTTTTCTCTTCACTTGCTATGGGAACAACGCTCACTTACCATATAATATATATAATATATTATATAATATATAGGGCCTACACCTCCCCTCTTCTTTGCGGTCTCCATACCATAGTTGTGGTGTCTTATAATGATTTATATGACATCAATGGTGTACCACAACTGAATCAGACACAATGTAAATTAATTTGTTGCTGGGAATCAATGAATAAAAGTGATTATTAAAATAGTCTATTGGTCTGCAAGAATGAGGATCTAGGACCATAGGCAGTTCAATATGGGCAGGTAAATATTCTCCCCACCAAACTAATGTTCAACAAGTGAGCTTAGATGCTCATGGAAAAAGGTTTTGTTGTGTCAACTGAAGCGCCTTTAAAAAGTGAAAAAAATTTGATTTTTTTATAATGTAAGAGGCTTAATATATGAGAAATCTTCTCAAAAAGGAATAAGACTGTTTTTGCAAAGTTATATATTAAAGCCCCGCCCACTGGATGTCTAACGCTTTACATGACCTTTGCTTAATAATAGATATGAGTGTCTAGTGTATTCTATCATTTTGACTTGTTAATTTTTGTAATTTTATTTTTTTTGGCCAAGTCTTTGATCAATGACATACAAACATTGATGCACATTGGCCCCGCCCCTGAGGAGCTTGCAGTCTTCTTTTGCAATCCTGTTGATTTGGCAGTATAATCATTAATAGAAACACTTGAGCATCCAAAGGAAACCCATAGGTTTGGAAAATAACTACAACCATGGCTTATACCCATAGGCCAATATCAAGTGAAAAATCAATTGTTCAAAATAGATTTTTGACACAGTACCCAATCTTATCCTAAGATAAGCTCAGCCCCCAAGGTGTCAGCTACATACACATTTGTACCAAAGCAATCAGACATGTTATTAAGAGATCCTGAATCCCTTAAATAACAGGTATGCATATATTCGGTATATATTTGCCGAAGGGGGGTTATTTTTTTATTAATATTCCGACTTCTCTTTATATGGCCATTACTGGCTCCCTAGTGAATCTGTTATCTTCTGTTTATAGTTTCTTAGCATCTAGAGCAGCCATTCTCAATCCAAACCCTGAGGTTCCTCCAGGGCAGAGTTTCTTGAATTTTTTTTAACATGGGGGAACCCTTGAAAAAACTTTCAGGTCTTCAGGGACCCCCTTCTATAATTACTGTACCCACAGCTCCGTGTACATTAGTGTGGTGGTCAGTAGGAAGAATTCCTCTTAGATTGCTGCCCATTGGGAAGAATATCACCATTACAGATAGCCAAAAAGATCATTGGAGTCACGTAAACTGATCGGAAAGGTACAAACTTCTCATTGCTCAAGGAACCCTTGGGAATCTCTGGAGGAACACTGCTCCAGTTCTTGCGACAACATCACTTGCCATAGCCAGGAGCGTGACACCAGGAATGCTTTTAGCTGTCTTTATAGGGTGGCATATAGACTTCCACTGTAAGGGCATTTTCCTACTCATACCCAAAGCATTGTTATTTGCAAGTTCCCCTGGACCCGGAAATTATTTTAGGGGTTCATCTCCAGTAAAATGGTTGAAAAAAGGCTGATCTAGACAATGCTCTTTCATACTTTTAAGCAAAGCATTGGTGCAATGAATTGAAATTATTCTTCATGGTATCTAAAACCTACCTTCTTACCACATTGCAATGCCACACATACAAATGCACAATTGTGCATTGCTGTGCACAACGCTTTTGAAGTGCACCATGCTCCATTTTCTGTGCTTAACACTTTTGAAGTGCCCCATTGTGCCATTTTCTGTGCTGAATGGTGCATTGGGCAGCCTATTCAAATGGCTTCCCTATAGCAAAGCATGTCAATGCTCCAAATGACATACATGCGACATAAAGCTTAAACTTCTTCGCAGTAGAGGTGCTGTCCTGGAGTCTGGGACTTATTGAAGAGTTTGTTTAGGGTACAAAGGTTGAGAAAGGCTCAACTAGAGGATTTTTTAGGGTCCATTCACACCACAAACTTACCTTTTAACTGCATTGCAATAGCACTCATGGAAATGCACAACATTGCTATGTGCATAGATTTTGAAAGTGCCCTATTGTGCCATTTTCTCTGCTTAATGGTGCATCGGGCAGCCTATTCAAATAAACTGGCTTCCCTAATGCAACGTATGTCAATGCTCCAAATGATGTACGTGACAGCCAAGTATACAGACCTTCTCGGAGCCATAAAGCTATCGCTACTTAGCGAGGGGGTGCTGTCCTGAAACTTATTTTAAGGGTTTCACTGGGGCAAAAAGGTTGGGAAAGGCTGAACATAAGGATCTTATTGCAAACTTTTAGAGTCGATTCACATCACAAATCTAACTTTTTACCTCATTGGAATGCCACACCCAGAAATTGTGCATTGCTGTGTGCAAAGCTTTTTAAAATGCATCATGTGCCATTTCTATGCCTTATGGTGCATTGGGCAACCTATTCCAATAAATTGGTTTCCCGAATGCAACACATGCTTAAAATGGCATGCATGTGACAGCCGAGAAGGAATTGGCCTCCTCAGAGCCATAAACTAGACGCTTCTTCTCAGTGGAGGTGCTGTCTAATGCAGCAATTTCATATCCACTTTTACCTCCATTATATGATTCCCCGCTGCTGATGACAGCATAATGTGCACCTTACATGTTAATGGCACAGTTGGGGTGAAATATAAAAACAGCCAGCACATGACAAAACCATTAATCCAAAAGAGAAAAAAACAATCAGCAGAACTATAAGCGCTCAATCCAAAGTGCGTTTGGTGTGTCATTTTACAGTTGTAGCAATTTGAACGTATAAACGTGTGTGATTATAACATACACATCTGCACAACAGAAGATATCATAGAATTAAATAACATTTATTATGTAGGGGATAATTTTGAAAACCCCGGAATCCTTCAGATTGCTTTTCAGGTTGCAGCATTCTGGAAGACAAAATGTTTATCTCTGCTAAAAGGTTTCTTTACCGCCAAAGCTGCAAAATGTGGAATAGGAATACAATAAGAAAGATTGTATGATTTACTAAAAGAATAGAAAATTGTCATTTAAAAAACACATTGTATAATGTTGATGGGGGGGGGGTCTAATACCCATAGGAGGGCAGAAAATAGATTGTGATATAAAGAGACCCTGTAGCCATACAATTCATATCAACAACAATCTTCCTATATATGTGCATTTAATATATGGAATGCAAATTATAACCTTTGTAGGCATAAGGAGATTGCTGCTGAGTGCCACCATCTTGGACATGATTACAGCAAACCCAGCAGAGTCAGATTTGCCATATCAGTTCCACTTTATAGTATTCCACATTGCTCCTAAATCTGCTGCTATGTATGTAGGGGTTGGAGGAGCTGGGCCAGCAGAGTGAGTTACTGGACATGCCCAGATAAGGAAAGGGCAAGGAGACAGGAAGCTTTTCTGGAGAACCAAATTCACCTGCAGGCATATGGAAAAGATTATATAAAAGATTTATAGAAAGAAATATACTGCAAGAAGTTGATCTCTGGACAAACATTAAACCCACTGCCAGCTAACAGAACACTGGCCTAAGTTAAGGCAAGGGACCTAGACGGCAAATCAAGATGAGTATATAAGGAAAATTAAAAAAAAGAGATTGGGAAGTAATGAGATTTAAAATACCTGATATTTCTGTGTGTTTGCATGCATTGCTTAAAAATGGTGAGTCACCCTAATATGTTAAAAAAGCAAATTTTATAGCAATAGGGACAGGCAATGCCTCTTCTGCAATAAAACAAACTCACCTGCCTGTTCAAAAAAAAAGCTTGAGCTGTGCAAGGCAGCTTGGAGTAAAAAGCTGAGATGTGCCAGGTATCTGAATGAGCCAAAGATCTTCAGCCAAAGACCAACCAATGGCCAAAAAAAACAGGAAACCCATAAAAGAAGAAGATGGCGGCACCTGCAATGTTGCAGGCACAGGTGAGTGTATTTAAATATTACAATCAGGCAGGTATATATTTTTTTTTTCAGAAAAAAATTACCTGTCTCTTTAGCAATAAAGGACCTACCTGATTGCAGTGTTTTAATATTTAGCCACAGTTATTATTTTTATATTATTATTATGAATATTAATTATAAACAGGATTTATATAGCACCAACATATTACGCAGCGCTGTACATTAAATAGGGGTTGTAAATGACACATTGGTACAGACGGAGGAGGAGGAGAGGACCCTGCCCTGAAGAGCTTACTTTAATACAGCAATATCCCGCATGGAGGAGCACAAGGTCCCATTAGGGTGTACATCTACTCCGCACATAGAAAAGGAGGGGGGTCTGTGTTGTTTTTTATTTTTAATACCTCTGAAAACCCCAAAGAAAATCCAACCCCGTGTTGTAAATGTTTAACATTCTAAAATAGCCTTTTTGAAAGTTAATTTTTCCCGTGCATAGAAAGTGACAGTTGATGACAATTACATCCATCAAACCTCCACCTGAAGCCTCAATGAAGTGTTTGACATACATAACAGAGAGATGTTTGCTCCCACTCAGAAGTTGTTTTTTAAGAAAGTGAAAAATTTGACAGGCGTATGATTTATTGCACTCTGTGACCTGCTGTTGGATCGAGGTGACGGAGATGACAACATTTCTTGGAAATAAAGAGCGACGCTGGGTTTGATGGGACTGGATTGCATAGCAAAGAGAATCCTCTTTTTTTGGATAGAAAGGGTTAAACCAGACTTTTTCAATTTCTTTCACATGGAGGAAACTTTAAAAAAGTTTTTCTCAGGGATTCCCTGATAATATTTTGATATCTACACCTCAAAGTACATCAACCAAGAATTTAGATTTACCTGTAACAATGGGGAACAAATTTTTGTTGATTTAGATCTTACACTTGTTTTTTTAATAATTTTTGGTTGGTAAATCCGGAAATGATCTCATTTTTTTGCTATCACATCCAATTTTTACGATACAGGGTACCCTCCATTTTTTGTGGACATACAAAAACATACAAATTTTACATACAATGAAAAAATTATGAAATAATAACTTGAATGTACTGTTTATTTAATTTCATTTTGTTCATACAAAGGATTTATTGTTACCGTCCTTCCTTGACCTTCAAATCTTGGTGGAATCATTCACCTTTCTCATCACTGACTGCACCAAGGTTTTCCGGGAAGTTAGAAAGATGGCTATGCAGAAAGTGCACCTTGATGCTCATATTGCAACCAAGCATTTTGTAGCTCTCCTAAAGTTTCTGGAAAATTTCTGTCTGAATTTTTGCTTGTGTGTTTCCAAGAAAGTCCTTGACAATGGCTTTGAATGATAACCAAGCATTCTTTTCGACTTCTGACGTTGTCCTGATGAAATGTTCATCTTTGATGAGCTGCGGAATCTGTGGCCCATCAAACACACCGGCCTTTATTTTTCCAAATGACAGGCTAGGAAATGCCAAAAAAAGGTACTTGAAACAGTCTCCTTCAGTTAGCAACGCTTTAACTAACTGCTTCATCAGACCCAGTTTCGTGTGCAGAGGTGGGAATATAATATGCTATCAACAAGTGGCTCATGTAGAATGTTTGGATCACCTGGTTTTAGGGCAGATCTTAGAGGCCAATTTCTTTCCACCCAATGCCTCTCACGAGCTCTGCTGTCCCACATGCACAGATAACAGGGATACTTGGCATATCCACGTTGCTGACCAGAAGGAAGAATACCATTTTAAGGTCAATACAGATGACATAATTGTGTTGGTGATATTGCAACAACTCAATGACTCTCTATGTCTGCATATTCTTCACAAAGAGAAACTGAATGGCCAATTGGGACTGACCCAAATAAATTGCCATTGTGAAGGAGGACACACTTTAAGCTCCGCTTTGAGCTATCGATGAATAGTCGTTATTCAGTTGAGTTATAGATTAGAATTCCCAATTCCTTCATTAAACCAGGTATGTTATGGCAATACACAAAGCCACTGTCCATTCTAAAGTACTGCAGAAATACAATTTCCCTGGTTGGAAAGTACGATAACTTTGTTCCTTTTTCAAGTAAGTTTTTATCACGCGGTCTTGATTCTAGGAGTTCTGAAGCCTTCTTCGATAGTCCCAAATCACGTGCCAAATCACTTAACTCATGCTGATCAAATCCCTTACCAACAGGGTCTCTTCAATTTCAAAGTCTTCATCATTGTTGTCACCTAGTTCATCACCATAATCATTTTCTTCAAGAGAGGGTGGTGTAAGGAAAACCGGCACTGGGATTTCACCTGAATAACCACTGGGCGTATAGACATTTATTTTTCCTGTTATATCCTGAAGTTTTCACTATAGAAGTAACAGTCACTGATATGATCTCCTGGCTCTCACCAAACCATAGGTATACAAAATGCTATCTTATCACGTGTTCCCTTTGTCCACATCCGTAAACCCTCGACACACTGTTTGCACACATTATGAGGGGCCCATGACTTATCTTGATCACCAAGTTTAACTTTGAAATATGCCAATTAGGCTTGCTCTACAAATGTGCTGATGTTCGCCCTTTGACTGGGAATGGTGAAACCGCCACAGATATAACAAAATGAATCGGGGTTGTTTAGGCACTTACGATGAGAAACAGCAGAGCCAGACATGACCTGAAAGAAAGGAAATACGTGTGTAAGTAGAAAAATAAATTTTCTTTTTCACTACATAGAGCAGCGCAAAACCTCTGAGCACACTGTCCTGCGTGTAAATAAATAGCAAATCCACACTACAGTAATCGCATTATTATAAGCGGTAGAGAAAAAACCTGACGTGATAGACGTTACCTAACTGCACTTTTAAAATCAGCATACCTATTTTAGTGTAAATAAGCTTCAAAGTTGAAGTCAACAAAAAAAGTGTTCAAAATTGTTCCCCGGTGTAATTCAGTGTTTGGCATACTTTCTGTTTTTTACACCCAGGGGTGCACAGGGGAGAGGTCTGATCTAGGTAAAACAGGGCCACCATTGGGGGGACAAGGGGTACTTTTTTAATGGGTTGTCATCTTGACTTTTGCAACATTTAGACACAGAGGAGAGTCAATAAAGTTTATCTAGTATTGGATCCAGAAATTTCTGAGGACCCCATACTAAAAGGAAGGATCATTTTCCACTTACAAAAGTATAAAATACTGTTACTGAAATGACTTCCACCAAACAGCAACTTTCAGTCCCTCATTCTTAGTGACTGTTCTAAAGTTCTGACACATCCTAAACTTTGAGAAGAATTGATCCGGGGCTGTGATTCAGGAATCCGTCTCTCTCCTGGTAGGTGAAGCTGTTGGCGAGATGTGATGTGAAGTGACAGGTAGGTGGGGAACAGAGTGCACACATCACAAAGAATTAGGAGCAGAGATGGAATGTGGAGGAATTATAAAAATATCTCCTTCATTGTCACTTTATGTCTGACTCACATCATGACTACAGCTTGTAGATTCTGCCGGAGCCCAGATGTTACACATTGCTGCCCTTTATGTATTATTCTGTCTATTTGTCCACCTGTCTGGAAACAGAGCTACGAGCAAAAGCATACAAAGACAAATAAATGCTATGTAGAAAAAAAGCAAAAATTTTTTTCATAGAATACTTTTTATTTTAAGATTATGACTAGTGATGGTCAGATAGTTCCAATGGGAGCTATCCAACCTTGGATTGGAACTCATAATTTTAGCAGTCCAGCACCAGTGCTCACAAGGTACCAATCCCCCGTTCTAATTCCATACTCTTTACCTATAGTAAGCCCCTGCTAAGCCTTGGGAGGCTAGTTGTGCCCTCCCAGCACACATTTATCCCTCAACACTTCAGTGTGCAAAGGTGTATGGGGAGGACTGACAAAGGGCCAGGAGCCCACAAAGCAGGACTGCGGACACAATAGAAGTCGGACAGTCCATGGTCAATTACCAGGTAATCCACAGTTCAAGAGGATCCAGCCGGGCGAGTCCACAAACAGAGCCAAGGGTCATGCACAGGTAGTCAGTCCTCCAAACTAGGTATCCAAGTGTTGGGAAAAGCAGAGCTTGGGTCATAAAGAAAGATCAGTCCAAGCAGCCAACAATCACAGGTCCAGAAAACTTGCAGGATCAACAACAGAAAATCCCGCAGATATTCACACCACCAGCAAATTAGACAATCAAACACTACAATGGGCAGCTGACACCTGGGAGCTGAGAGGCTATAAAGGACCAGTAGCTAATGGCAGGACTAGATCATAGCCATGAACGAAAAAGCTTCACCAGGTGCAGAACGCGCTCTAAAATCCCCTTCAGCTGCACAAAGTCGCAGAGTAGGGTATGCTGAGAGAATGCTCACAGATAAAGGGAAACTGGGGGTGCTGCAAGCTACAAAGCTGAGGATGGACAGCTAATTGCTTGATTTCCTCTGCTGCTCCAAGGGAGACCATTGGAGGGAGTGAACGGGATGAGCTGGCTGCGGTGGCTGGGATCGTGGGCCAGATAGTCATCTCCTAACATTAAGCAATCCGAGTTCTGATCCATCATTATTATAACTTGTCATTGACAATATAGCTGTCATTGTTCAGCAGCCATATCCATTGATCAGGTATGGTATGGCTCATTGAAAAAAATACAAATTCTAATTTAGATTCTGAGTCAGATTTTTTGACCAATTCAACCACAGTGGAACGTTTGTGTTCCAAGCATTTCTAATTATGACTGCTCATAATATGCAGTTCTAGCCAGTGTGGCTCTGTTGCATGCAAAAAGTCCTTTTCAGCATTAGATATCACTTCTCTTGACACCCAGCATCATTCAGCCCATATCTTGTGCGCCAAGGGTGTCAAAGACTCACCTCTAGGGTATTCAACATCATCACAGCAGAGTTCCAAGTGCTACGGCACAGAATGTTCCCTATATTTCATTTGATCACCAACATTCCGTCCTACAGTACGGACCAGCTTCTGCTCAACAAAAAAGAAAAATGACTCAACAGATGAGTCAAAGGACCACAGGACCAAAAATATATATAGGTAGATTAAAAACAATGGGTTTAATTATCATTGTGCTTTAAAGAGAGCCTATCACTAGACTATTCACATCAACAAAAATCCTTCCATAATTTTACTTGTTTATTTCTTTATTATTCTGCCCTCCTTGTGTAGATATTCAAAACCTGAGTGCTGCTGGGTCTGACCATCTTGGCCATGATGTCAGCAGCCCCAGCAAAGTCAGATCTGGTGCCACTATGGTTTTGCATTTTTCTCATAAACCAGCTGCTACCAAAGGGTTGCAGGGGCTGGGTCATGTAGGGGGTTGAAGGATGGGCCATGTTAGATTTGATCTCAAATGCCCCAACAGGACCAGAGCTGTTGCTCAGTAGACACTCCTTATGGCAGCTATTGTAAACCAGGGTTCCTCCAGAGGCTGCTAGGCATTCCCTGTGCTAAGACTAATTGTTTTCTCCATGAATGGCATCTACATAAATCCATGGCCATCACCACCTGGCAGAGCCATTGGCAAACACCAGGAATCTTTTTAACTGTCTAATAGAATAACATTCGAACAGGCACTGTACGGAGCATTCTTCCAACTTCACCAATTTAAAATAATTTTACTCATAGATCATAATAAATTGCTTTTAGGATGGGGTTCCCCAAAACTTAGAATACATTTTGAGGGTTCCTCTGGGAAAGAGAGGGTTGAGAATGACTGCTTATTAATATTCCATTTCCTACTTCCCATGGTAGCTACATAAAAGGTTATATACGGATGGAGCCAGCACAGAGAATAATAGGACTATTGATCTGCAAGGAAGGCATTCGCCATGCTAGAAAGCGGACTCTTCCTATAGAAAATGTTTTAACTATTTTTCATTGCAGGTGAATGACATAATCGCTTATGAAAAGTGAAAACATTGTGAATAAGCTTCAGAAATGCTTAATTATTCTGCTCTTTTTCATACATTTAAGCTGGTGACAGGGTCTCTTAAAGCAATGATACAATATTATTGGTATAGGATTATTATAGTATTGTTGTTATTGCTAAACAAGCTGGCTGTCTTTAATTAGATTTTATTAGAGAACAATCTTCATAAAGTTTCAATACCTATGTTCCATTACGTACATCTAAGTACATATAAACCGTGGAATACTATGGAGCTGTGCGTTCACATTGTTATATCCCCCCGGAAGACAGATTCCCGTCCTTGTGGGTAACATTCCTCTGTAACCTTTTCCTACAATGCCATACAAATAACACTCCCCTCTCTCCTGGTTGGGCTCCTTCCAGCTCGCTGTGTTGTCTTGGAAAACATTGACAGTATGGAGCCAGGGGGAAAGTGACATTTTCCTCTGCTGGTATTATTAGACCATGACGTGGAATAAGTTATAACAATACAAATGTCGCTGACCAACCATTGTGATCACAAAGTATTTAGCCTGATGTGTAAATAAGGCAACCTTTATCTCTTGTTTTACCTGTGATACTGTCTTATTGGTTTGTTAGTAAGATTAAAAGCAGAACTCAAAAACACCTAAAATTTGAAGATGCATATTTATGTTGCATGGTATAAATTGCCGCCATATTATGTAGCGGGCCGGGGGGGGGGTGTTATGATCTGGGGTGCCTGTGGGGACAGCAATATGATCTGGGGTGCCTGTGGGGGCAGTCCTATGATCTGTGGTGCAGTGGTATGATCTGGGGTGCCTGTGGTGGCAATGTTATGATCTGGGGTGCCTGTGGAGGCAGTATTATGATCTGGGGTGCCTGTGGGGGTAGTGTTATGATCTGGGGTGCCTGTGGAGGCAGTGGTATGATCTGGGTTGCCTGTAGGGGCAGTGTTATGATCTGGGGTGCCTGTGGGGGCAGTGTTATGATCTGGGGTGCCTGTTGGGGCAGTCCATTCATTGGAATCAAAGCTAACACGGGGGAAACATACAAACTCCATGCAATGTTCTGTGATGTACTCAGCTTAGAAGGGCTCACTACATTCACGTTAAGTTCAGAAAACATTGCTTAACATTCTCTGACTCATTTGCTGAAAACCAAGCTGACCCATTGCAAAGCCTGACCACTCCTAACAGCCCCCAGCCAATGGGAACTTTTCCTACTATTTCCATGATCAATTTGGCTACTTCCAGTTACTAACCCAAAGATTGAGCAGACGTCCCACTGGAAGGTGGCTGTTAGGGTCAGTGCCTCCTATAATGACCAATCGGCCATTGGGAACGTTGCCTTGTGTATACCCCAACACCTCACCAGAAGTCAGTCCTGGCGGTGTCGCCATTGTTTGGTGGTTATTAGCAGTGGAACATGTTTAAAACAAAAGATAATAATACCACAATGCCCTATTGGAGGCAGTCAGTTTTATTTAATACAAAGCACAAAACCAGGCACAGATGAGATGACTTCATGCTTGAATTGTAAAGAGTCTAAAAGATGATGGGTAACTCTCATCATCCCATGCACCTGCTACAATTCAGTCACCAATGTGCAATGTATGCGGCCAGAAGAATATTAAATAGGTACAAAGTTAAGATCATTTGTAAATGCTGAGATCTGGTGCTGCCTGCTCTGAATCCTTCTGCCCTAGGCAGTGGTTAATGGGTGCCATTATGCAATGCGGAGCTCTGATGATGACAATGGGTGATACAATGGGAAATATACACTTCACACATGGCTTTGTGTCTTGTTTTTTTCCTGTGTGGATATAATAACATCGGCTTCTTCCACGGATGACATTTTTGCCATGTATTACCCACAATTATAAGTCATTTGCATATAAATGACATTGTAGGCCAATGACCGGTGATGGGGAAATTTGGTAACCCCCTGAATAATATGATAACTGTATGGATGACCTCAGACTTGCGGGTCTCTCTGCACATTACAGAGCGGAAATGAGATAATTTGTTTTTTCTTATGACTGTTAGACATAGCAATAGATTCTATGAAAGTCCCACAATAATCCCAACAATCAATCAGAGCTAAATTTCCATCAGACCCAAAGTTACAGATATTATAAGATCAAAAGTTCAAAATCATATGACCATCAGGCTTCTGCTAAGGGTACATGGATCATTCAAATGAATGAGTCCAGATGTCTCCAGTGAAGGAGTATTGCAAAGTTACATAGTAAGTCAGGTTGAAAAAAGACATAGGTCCATCAAATTCAACCTCTAGGGAAAAAAACATATCCCAGATATAAAACCCTATAAGACATAGTTGATCCAGAGGAAGGCTAAAAAAAACCCTGGTACAATTTGCTCCAACAGGGGGAAAAAAATAACTCCAGATTCCATGAGACAATCGGATGTTCCCTGGATCAGCAGTCTCCGTTATCTTTACTTTAAAGCTTTAATCCCCAGTTATATTCTGTGCGTCTAGAAATAATCCAGCTTTTTCTTACAGCAATATATAGAACTTGCTGAAACTAATTCCTGAGGAAGCTGATTCCACATTTTCACAGACCTTACAGAGAAGAATCCCTTCCTTATCAGGAGCTTAAACTTCTTTTCCTCCAGACACAAAGAGCGCCCCCTTGTGCTTTGTAATGATCTTTTAGTGAAAAAATTGAAACATTGGGAAGAGAGTTCTCTATATGGACTGTTTATATATTTTTTCAGGGTGATCATATCCCCCTTATACGTCTCTTCTGATCTACCAGAACCCCCAGATCCTTTTCCATTACTGACCTCCCAAATGTATTCCCTACAACATACAAACATTGTAGACAATTGTGCTTTTCTTACATTGTGGTCACAGATTGGGGAAGACCCTTTTCTGTTCCACCACGACTCTGCCCCTGATTACAAGGTTCTGACCTTTACCCTACTGAACATCTTTGGGTTTCATTGGAACACTAATTGTGACCCAGGTTTTCTAATTTAACCCCTGCACCTGACCTCACAAATTGGCACAAATTCCCATGGATACAAAACATTGTGAGATTCCAAGAGGAGTGCAGCTTGTTCTGGCCTCAAGAAGATAAACTCCATATAAATGGCCATGTTTTTGAAATGGGACATCCAACAAGTTCATATAGGTGAGATGTTTAGATGTCCATAGACGTGCATATAGGGTATATAATCACAGTATATCACAGTATGTTCATATAACCTTAGACATCAGCCAATTCTCAACGGCATGCTTCTTGCTTTGTTTTAAATGTTTAATCTGCTTACAAATACCTAAACCACCTATAAACATGTCCATAGAAATTATTGGGATCTTTACAAGCATTTACAAGTAAGTGTTTACAAGCATTAATAAACACTTCTATTAACCCATAATTTCCAAATATGGTTTTTAAAGGCTTACAAATGCAGCCATGTGCAAAAAAAGGAACCCAGCTACTCCTATTCATCAGAATAGGAGAGGTCAGGATCACAGTTTAGACTGCGTCAGAACACTTGGTGGACCAATGAATGACCAATTGGAAAATGATTACTTTGCATGTCAATGTGGGTAAGACATTAATTAGGGTGCCGCTTGCTCATTCTCTCTATTCTCCTCTCTACAGAACAGAATGGGCACTGTATGTGTGGTGCTCATTCCTTCATCTGTCACTGGAAAAAATCACAAAAGACATGTGTACATAGCTCTACAGATCAGTTTTCTGGTTATCTTGCCCTTTTTGGATCCCAAATAAGCACACTGGATCATTCCATGCATACATGTTAATGGACCAGCCTAAGAGTCCACCATAACCCATTATTATTATTATTATTCCTAATAAACAGGATTTATATAGCACCAACATATTACTCAGCGCTGTACATTAAATAAGGGTTGCAAAGGACAGACACATACAGACAGTGACACGGGAGGAGGAGAGAACCCTGCCCCGAAGAGCTTACAATCTAAGAGGTGGGGGAAGTATCACACTGTAGGAGAACCCTCTGCCCATCCTATTCCTGTCTGACAGCTTCTAGAACCTCCTCAACAACCTAAAACTTTGCCAGACAGACAGAACCCGGCCCAGGTAATAATTCTCCCAAGAATTGTTCAATCACCTGGTTTGCCCTTCGCTGCCCCTAATCATTTCAGCTTTTACCCGTCAGAAGAAACGACTTCTCTGACATAAATACCAAAGCCGGCTTTAAATGATGAATTTAATAAGCTGAATAATTTGCAATAACAAATAACAAGTCCGGGAAGCTACTTTCAATACCGACGGCATTTCTAGAGAACTTTCCAGAAAAGGGAAAAGTCATTTTAAATTACAGTATTTTCAAAGCTTGTCATATTTAATTACCAGGCAAATGTTACAGCCAAGTGAGGACTCATTTTTAAGTTGTACCTCAAAGTAACCTTGGCTTGTACTATCACTACTTTGAGTCCCGAATTCTATTATAGCATTTACAATACAGAATAAAGCCAAATTAAAGAAGAACTTGATATATGTTTTACGTGGAGTTGCAGTCCATGCAGCTTTTTCTGTGCTGTGGTTCAGTGCAGGTCTTGTACTTCCCCCAATCTGTGAACTAGGCAGAGAAAGGAGAAGCAGCAGAATGATGGGGTCATCCCTCTGTCATTCTGCTCTCCAATCTTCCTATCAGCATGCTCCTTGAACTGCAACACATCTGATTGACTCATTGTGTGCTTTTCCCTTCCAGTCTTGTAAGTTTTGTTTTACAGAACAAGCAAGAAGCAGATACAGAGTCATTTCATATACAAATACATTTAACATAGTCACTGCTGAAGACTTGCATTTAATGGGTTAAAAAACATGGCAGCCATAGGCTGGATAAGCTTAATATTAGGTGGAACAACTACTTCCACCAGGGGTGGAAATGGTGAGCCCCCCTCTTTGATTCCCAGCTTCACTACCTCCTCTGAGAAGTCCGGGGACCATACAAGATCACTGATGACAGCAGATGGAAAGGATGTAATCATGGAGGAAAAAATTAATTTTTAGGTAGACATAACCCTGTGAGATGGCTTTTGTCAACATTTGCAACATAGGGGAAGCCTTGAAATACCTTTCAGGTATTCAGGGAATCCCTTCTTTAATTACTATATCCACAGCTCACAGTATATTGGCGTGGTGGTCATTGGGAATAATTCCTCTAACATGGCTGGTCAGTGGGAAGAATGTCACCCTTACAGATAGCCAAAAAGATTATTGGTGTCAGTTAATGTAACCCAAGAAGCACAAATTGCTCATTGCCCAAGGAACCCCCAGCAACCTCTAGAGGAACCCTGGCTGAGAATCACTGCTGTAGGATCTCACCTGACCTGTGGTATTAAACTAATTCATCTGAATATTTTAATTGTATTTGCTTAAGAGGAGCTCAGATTGTATCCAGTGATCTGGGAGTTGGTCATGTAAAAGTTAACCATGGGATGCTGGAGCAGCAAACTCTTCATTTCAGATATTTTAGGACTTTTGATAACCTTAATATTTAATAGTACATCTCATACAACAGTAGGTATTTGAGTTCCTCATTGCCATTCTAACACCAAGCCATCCCTGCAGGTCATCAGTCTATGCTCTAAACTTGTGCTACAGACTTTAGCCATTGACTTTTCACCCATGGAGAACATGAATGCCGCCCCTACAAGAACTGTTGTTTGCTTTCCAAGTTATAGCGAGGTAACTGTCTTTCATAAACAGTGAAGAGTCATTCCATAAAATGTTCTGCAGGTTACCCAAATTGTTGCAACTCCAACTTGTCCACTCAAAAATCCCTCAGTATGCAAATTTTTGCCAACTGCACATGAACTTTAATCACAACACATTCTCTGGATATCTTAAAAAACTCCTTTGTCAGATGGGTGGAAAATCAGAGTCAGCAATGGAGCAACAAGGAGAAGAGCAAATGTTACGTTGCTGAAGCAGAAAACAGAGCAAGATAAGTGTGCCATAATAAGCGAATATGCTAAAACTACTTGCCCATTACAGCAGGAACTCCTAGGAGGCTGAAATAGTTTAATTCCACTTTAAATTAAATCCACGGCATTTGCGTACATTATTCTTTAGGAATGAAGGACATAAAATAAACTCTGAGCTTCAAGTCAGGTTTTTTAATGGGAGGAAGAAGAGACTAACGTGACCCAAAGAAAAGCACTGAATTTTTGTAATTATGTCTCAGTAGAGCCATGGAAAAATAAAAGACTTTGACTTTCAAGACAAAGCGAGGAACATTTGTGCTAAGAATGAATCCACACTGAGCCATAAAGACCAGAACGAAGTGTACAGACTATACTAGGCTTTCATAGGAGAGGAATCCCAGGGGAGAGATGTTACTGTCTTGTTAAAGTTACAAAAACTCAATGATAATATTTTTTTTCTTTAACTTCTGCAAAGTTTGGGCAATCAAGCTGTGTTTTATATGAGATCTTGCAGATTTAAAGGACCACAGAAGCTCGTAATGTGTTGTTAATAAAGCCAAGCACAGCTAATACATAATTGAAATACATTTATGTAAGATTTGTAATTCAATTTAACCAGTGATCCTGGTACCCCGACCAGTCAGCACAACCACCCCAGTGACCACTCTTTTCTGTAGAGAAGTTAAACATTTTATCTTGGACACAGACCTTTTTCCCAACAGTTTAGGGATGTGCAACCTTCAATGCACCACCTACCTGTAAGGGATACTCACTATAAGATCATTACTACATTTTTTCTCGTCTTCTTGTGTTAGACTGACAGCACAATAAAATGGAGAAAAGCTGCATTATTGACTGGCCATCTTCAAGTTTGGGTTCTGGGGTGCAGAAAAAAAATAAAGCTAACATAAAGACAGATGTGGATAAATATTAAAATTTTATATTTATTTAATATAATAATTTAACATAAAATGTATTTAAATTAAGTGTGCTCCTATTGTTAGAATTGAGTAGCCAATGTCACCAATGTATTCTTTCTCCCACTGATGACCAATTCTCATACATTCCTACTCCCACCAACTCTGGGACAATATTTCTCCTACTGACCACCAATGCTGGGCCAATCCTACTCCCCTGACCACCAATGCTGTCAAATTTCTAGGTTAACTGACTACAAACACTGGAGCAGTTTTACTCCCATTGCCAACCAATATTTTAAATGTTGGCCATTCCTACTCCTACTGATCACCAGTTCTGGGACAATCCTACTACCACTGACCACCAATGCTGCAACAGTCCTACTCTTACTACTAATCACCAATACTGGGACATTTTTAGTCCTACTGACCACCAATGCCATACCGTGCCTACTCACACCAACAACAATTGATGGGGTATTCCTTCTTCCATTGATCAATACTTGGGAATTCCTTGTCTCACTGACTACCATTGCTTAAGCAATTGTACTTCCACTAAATACCAATTATTAGGATTTTTTTGTTTCACTGAACATCAATGCTAGGGCATGCTTTCTCCCAATAACCAAAATAACCAGTGCATTTCAACTCCCATTGACCCTTGTGCATTCCTACCCCTATTGACCACCAATACCAGTAGATTCTACTCTAATTTCCCCTAAATGCTTGACTGCTTCAGCTCCCACTGACCACCAGTGCTGAAACAATCTTACTCCCACTGACCACCCATGCCTACTCCTACTATCCACCATTGCTGGGGCATTCAAAATCTTTTGAGCACCAATGCTGGGCCATGCCTATTCCAATAAATTACCAGTACTGGGAAAATCTTAGTCTTACTGACCCCCCAATGTTCTACCACGTCTATTTCCAATAACTACTGATGACTGTGTATTCAGCCCATTTCCTGGGGAATTCCTTGTCTCATTGACTACCAAGGTTTAAGCATTCGTATTTCCACTAACAACCAATACTAGGAAATTTTAGCTTCACTGACCACCAATGCTAATGTATTCCTATCCCCATTCACCACAATCACAGCAGCATCCTACTCTAATTTGCCCTAAATGCTTGACTATTCCTGCCCCCCCCCCCTTCACTAGTGATGGGGCATTTCTACTCCCCCTGACTATCAATGATTCCTGATGCAATCCTACTCTAAATAATCACTAATATTATGTGAAATTCTTAGTATTACTGGCCCTCAAGGCTATATCATGATTTTTCCCACTGACTACCGATGATTGGGTAATCATAAATGCTTACATATGCCCGCATTCCCCACAAACCACCAGTGCTGGGACAACTCCACTGCCAACCAATGCTTGCACATTCCTACTCCCATTGACTATCAATACTGGCAGATCCTTACTATAATTTGCCCTAAATGCTTGATTTTTTCTTCTCCCACTGACCACCAATGCTAGAACAACTCTACTCCCACTGACCACCAATGCTGGGGCAGTTCTTTCCCAAGGGTCCACCATTGCTGAAACATTCAAAATTCACCAGCCACCAACACTGGGCCATTCTTGCTACCCTTGACCATCAATAATGCAGAATTTCTAATCTTGCTGACCACCAATGCTAGGGGTTGCTGGCTCCTACTGACTACCAATGCTCAGCCATTTCTACTTCCATTGACAACCAATACCAGCCGTTCCCTACTCTATTTTGCCCTAAATGCTTGGCCATTCCTGCTCCAACTGACCCCCAGTGCTAGAACAATCCTACTCCCACTGACTCCCATTGCTGGGGCACTCCATTTCTTACCGATCACCAGAGCCGATGAATCCCTATTATCACCCATGAACATATATTCAAGACCCGAAGAAACAATTCAGCTAAAGATGCCTAAAGCCTAAATACTAACATTTCTGCCTGAACCCAATGTGATAGGTTTTCATTAAAATGTGCAATTTCTGTTAACACATCCTTGAAATTTCCTTGCATAAAAGACCCCAGAGAAAGAAACTCCTGCTATATATAGTTTATTGTACCCATTTCTGCCATTTTATAAAGAATAAAAAAGTCTTTTCCGAATACATTTCTGTCACAGTTGGGAGAACAAGAATTACTTTACAATAAAGTGTACAACACTGTGGCTTAGCCCGGGGGCTGCTATTTTATACATTGTATTTTAGATAATCGTCAAAGCTGAGTTATTATACACTGTGTTTTATGTGAAGTTTATACTGAAGCAAAGTGAATTTTGTCCTGAGGGTGCAGAATTTTGTCAGATTGAATTCCACGTATGCAAAGCGCTGTGATATTGGGGCACCCGGCATTCAATGTGTTAGATGTTATTCAGAATGTATGCACCCCCTGGGGTAACTGTGAAAAGGCACAGTGCCCTCTGCTTAGAATAAGACCATTAGTAAGGTGTATATTCTGCCCTTGTTAAACAAGCTCTGAATGTCACTGCTATTCCACAGGAGAGGAGCTTCAAGGCAGTGTAGAGTAATTTGGATTAGTTTGGAACTAAAATGTTTGTGTAAAACAATTTCATTCAAATATATCAAATATTATTAGTGAATAGCCCATTTACTGCAACATAACCCACGTTATATCCAAAGCTGTTCCCTGCAGTGATACCTTTCTGCCACAAGATGTCCCCAGTCTTGCTGAATGATGGCCAGCATATATTAACCAACTTCCTCTGAGCCTAAGCTGTCATTGACCTGTCCCAAGCCCATTACTGGATACCAATGAGCTTAGTTCCTTTTTCCTTTCTCTTTCTAATTGCTCCTTAGCACAAATGATACGGTACTTGTGATCCAGTTTACCGTTTGCTGTTTAAGGCCTAGAAAGAGATAGATAATGAACCATATTATCACCATATTTTACTACTTATACTGCTTGCATTAAAAGTATAATCAATATATCAATGTATGAATGAATAAATACAGAACTGCAACAATGTGTAAAATTTTCCCTAAAGTTCAACTATTTTATTTTTAATTGTAAAAGTAAAAAAAGCATTTCATATAAAAAATTATGTCTTCCTATGCAGCCAGCAGGTGGGGCTGTAGTTTTCTTTTTACATGTTTTTCTGGTCTTTCTTTGGTATGTTTCTGAAAGAAACAGTGAAGGAGAGACAATGAAATGTGCCAGCTTTCTGTGCAGTTTATTCATGTTGGAAAATTTCTATTCCAACCTAAATATTAGAGGTATGAATTTCAATAATTTTATGTATTGGGTTTTTTTTATTATATCAATGATGTTTATTCAAAATATATAATATATGAGATATCCAGGTTTTGCTAGTGTTTGTGACATCTCAGTGTGAATGTCCTTTGCAGACTTTCCCTGGGAAAACAAAAACTTCATGACGGCCCGTAACTCCAACGACGTGAAACTTGCTTGTATCTCTGCCATCACAGCTTCTCACTAAAAGAAAAAACAGTTTTAGGAATCAGAAAGACCTGATATTTGCACAGTTACATTCTAAGATATTAGGCTGTCATATACCCCCACACTCATTATTCTATTTCATCTGGAAGGGGGTAAAGCCAGGAACTTCTCAGCACCCCCTCGTAGAACAAGAGGAAGACAGAAGCTAGGTGAGAATAGAACAGATGAATAGAGAAAAGGAGAAGATAGGACAGAAGAGGGGAGAGAAGCAGTCAAGAGAGAGAGAGAGAGAAACCCTAAGAGAACAAAGAAGAGGGAGAGAGGAAAAGGAGGAAGAGATGAGAGAAGAGGACCGAAGAGAGAATAGATGAGAGGACAGATGAGAGAGAGAAGGAGGGAACAGGGCAAGGGAGGGAGGAGGAAAGAAGAGAAGGAATAGGACAAAAGGGAAAAGACAGAAGCTAGCAGAGAATAGAAGAGAGGAATAGAGGAAAAGGAGAAGAGAGAACAGAAGAGAAGAGAGAAGTGGTCGAGAGAGAGAGAAAGCAGAAGAGAACAGAAAGGAAGAAAAGAGGAAAAGGAGAAGAAAGAAGGGAGAGAAAAAAAAAAGAATGCAAAAGAAAAGAACAGAGAAGGAAAGAGATTAGAGGAGAGAAACAGACAGAAGAAAGAGGAAGACAGACAATAGCTGGAATAGGACAATTTGGAGAGGAAAGACAAAAGGAGAAAAGAAAGAAGGCAAGGGGACAAGAGATGAGAGCAGATGACAGAAGAGAGAATGGAAGAGGACAAATGATAGAAAATCATATAAAATAGGGGAGGACAGCAGGAAGGACACAGAAGAGAAAGTCAAAGATAAAAGGGAGGAGAATAGAGAAGAGGATAGTGACAGAATGACAAGACCACCAGTGTGCATATTTTTATTATCATATATTTCTATAAAACACCTACAGAATCCTCAATCATATAATTGTTCCTCAGAGCAGCTCATACTTTAATGTCCCTACCACAACTTTTTTTTGGGCGAGCATACAACCTCAATGCAGATACTGTTATGGGTGAGAATTGAAAGTGGAACACTAGTTCTACAAAAGTTTTTCTGACCATGCCACCTGTTTAGTGGTTGTGTTACACCAAAATGATAATTTCCTGATTTCATTGATCATTTATCAATTATTTACCATCACGGTGATGGATTTATTGATATTTGAGAATAAAGCACTAACAATTATCTCTCCACACAGAAGGAGGAATAAACAGGAAGATGTATTGCTTTGCTGTGAAATCAGTTTTGGGAGAATCTCCATCCCATTACAGCAGTCAGGAGACGGATGAAAATGGGTTGAAAATCCCATCTTTACTCTCTGATCATTATCACAGCCTACAGTGTCATTATTTCTGCACGCTGAGCTTTTGTGGGACTGCGGAGGCCTCATTAATTGCCTTCCCGGTCCCTGCCTAATTTCTTCTTATAAACACAATAAACCTAAATACATTTATAACCAGCTGGTCTGCTATGTATTATCTTACCTACCCTTGTGACTCATTTCATCAAAGCGCTAATGCCAGAAGGCTGCCTGCTCGCTACTGAGACCCAATTTGTAAAGATTTCTTTTTAGAAACATTCCCAGCACATGGAGCAAAACTCAGCTTCTATTGAGAGAAACCATCCCCTCTGGGCTGCAATTCAATGCAGAGTCTTACCTACTTCTGCTCTGGAGATCCTTTTATATTTTTCACTAGAGGAAATACGGCTGTGTAGAAGAGAACCCTTGGACCCCGATGATGGGTCTGATTTATTAAAGCTCTCCAAGACTGGAGAAGTTAGACTATCATGGTAGAACCTGGGTGATCCAGCAAACCTAGAAAGGATCTGATCCAGAACTAAATACATTTGCCAACTAATAGTAAATGATTTTTAAGAAATCTATTCCAGATTTGCTGGATCACCCAGGTTCACCCATGATAATCTTTTCCCGTCTTGGAGAGCTAAGTAAGTAAATCAGACCCATTGACTTGGGATAATGCGAGGAGATAGCAGAGAGCTGTATATTTAGTATTCCACTAAAGAGCCGTGATGCAAGCAGTGGGCTGCAAGTATGCATCAGGTGGGAGTAAGTCTGAAGATATGGGCATTCCTGCACTATCCTAAGTAACACTTACATGGTATGCAGAGCCTTAATGATATTCAATAAATGGATGGTGCCGGGAGGATGCTGGATGTCCTCCATCCTAGAAATGAGGAGGGATCTATCTGCCTTATTGCAGCTTCTGATGCACATTGTGAGAAGCTCACAGTGTGCAATGAAATCAGAATCAGCCATTTCAGTCCAGTAAAGAAGTTGAACAACTGTGCAAGACCAAAGGCAAAGCTGGAGGGCAGATTTAAATGACTATAATATTTAATCATTGCTAATGTGTTTTCTCGTTACATTGCTAATAGATTTTCTGGTAATACAATTATGTCTTATTATGTAATGATCTGCAGCACATTAAACCCATTCATCAAATATAACTTCATGTCCTGGACGCTGAATTATTATCAAAGTGGCAAACTCACGTTGTGTTGTGGGATAAGCAAATCTCCATCCCATTCACCCAGCTGGTAGTAATAACTTTGTATTTGTCACTGCCCTGTCTATGGAAACTCATTTCTGCTGTCAGTTTAATGTGTGGCTTACATTTATAATCATTCTAAATGAATGGCCAGAGGGATATCTATCTATATGAGAATATTTGATGTGCTTAAAATTTCAGAACTTTTGTTTGGAACCCCTAAATTCAGGCTCATCCAATGAAACTGCTACTTATCCCTTGAAATTACTTTAGGTCTTCGGGGAACCCCATTTATAATTATTATATCCACAGCTCACAGTATATTAGTGTGGTGGTCAGTGGGAAGAACTCCTCTTACATTGCTTGCCAGTGGGAAGAATGTCAACCTTACAGATAGCCAAAAAGATCATTAAACTGACCTGAGAGGTACAAATTGCTCATTGCCCCCTAGCAACTGCTCGACTCTAGAATTTCAAATAACTCCGTTGGAGAAACATTGGCATAAGGCACGCATTTGCAAAGTCTGGCCCCGGGACCAATTGCCTCCCATCAATAATATGCGGCCCGCCAGCACTGGTGACCAAAGTATAATATACAGACGTACAAAAAAAGATATTTTATATTTCATTAGAGTTTATCAACCGCCTTGCGTTTATCGGCCTGCTACTCAGCGGGCATAATCGGCAGGACGGGAGTCCCCATGTGTGCACAGGAAATCCCCTACGTCATTATAGTAGGCGTGTGCTGTGAGGGACCCGCACGGACCACGCCCACTCTGATTCCAAGAACGTGCTCTGCACGTAGCCCGCACTGACACTGGACTTGTGCACAGGCAATCTTTCACGTCCCCCCCGGTGCTCGTGTGATGTGTGGGACCCCACAGACCACGCCCACACTAACCCTGCTTAGTGTTCGGCCCCCACATATTTTCACTTCACCAAATCCGGCCCTCTTTGCAAAATGTTTGGACACCCCTGGGTTAGGGGATGAATGTTGTCCAGTTTTAGCCCAGTTTACAGGTAGGTTTAAGGTTGATCTTATTTCTAGTTAAGAACAGAGTTAGACCTGCCTTGGCATCCTACGTGGCTCCCGACAGCTGGCACCTTGCCGCTCATTCATTCCCTAATGGGCTGCCGCAGGTAGAAGTTCCATGTAGCGTCCCCACCGACGCAGCTTTCTTACTGGCATGAGGAAGGGGTATCCACACTGCAATCACCAGTCTAAAAAAAGCCTAAAGTGTCCAACATAAAAGTTAGGGCAATGTGCAACATTTTGTATCAATGGGAACAATCTACATGGGGCCCTATGGCCACTTACATATATGTGGTTGGAAATTGTACAGCTAGCTGATCCATGGTGCATAGCAAACTGCTGCTATGTGCCCAGGAGCTGGGACCTGTGTTGCTCCTGAATTTGCCTCCAGAGGGGAAGTAACATGCTGCTTCGAGGAATTCTACCACAACCCTTCTGCAATGCAAATGTAACAGCATTCAAACGAGTGCACAAAACTATTCCCAATTGCTCCTCTTAAGTTGAATGGAAGCCATTGGGAACACAATTGAACTTGCAGTACAACTCTGTCAGTCAGTTAGAAGTGTTTGGCACGCATCGTGTGGCTCTCAGGTCCCCTGCAGACTATAGTTTGTGTTTTCCTTTCCTTGGTGTTTATTTAAGGTGTAATTAAACCAAAAAAATTAAAAGGATATTTGGGCTGCTGACCTCAGTACTTACGCACTCAACAGCTTTATGTTTTCATCCTTGCATTCCAGTGATTGAAGACAAACTATAATGTTTCCCTGCTTTTGCAGTGCACTTCCAGATGATATTCCAAGTTATGTACAAACGTTAAATTTCTATCACTAATAATGATATTTCAGAAATATTTTCAGTGACAGTGAAAAAAAACAAGTGCAGGACACACAGATCTGTTTAGTTCTATGGAGAGGGAAGGGGGAGAGCTGAGGCACCCACTGTGTTCTACCCATTAGGATTAGGGGGATTGGGTGAGAGTGGCCATCTGGTGAATCTCCTGCTGTGTGCTGTAATAAGAAAACCTACAGGACAGGTACACTGGTGTGGAGTGAATGTGGTCATGTGACCTGATATAGTTAACACCCTAAGGATTGAAGTTCAGGGAAGTTTTTTGGGTAGAAGGGAAGAATTTAGGGGTCCTGAAACAAAAGCAAAAAAGAAAGAAACACAAGGAGTCAGGTAGTTGCAATGCATTGATAAAGTGCTAACAAGGAACATTCTGATAAAAGGAGAAAAGCAAAGTACCGGTAATAGAAATCTGAGCTCAGCCTGCTGCTCCTCCATTCACTGTCCAATCCCAGGCTGGGTAGGGGACCGGACCTGTAGGTGAGAGAAAAAACAGATCTCTTGTCCTGCGAGCCAGGACTGTGCTTTGCAAATGTAAATCTCAGGACTGAATGGAGATAAAACAACTCTTATATATGTAATTGGAGCATTCGATTGCAAGCTCCTTGTACAAGCATGGACTGTTGTCAGTTTCAATGCCAAGCTCAATAAATCATCTCCATTTACATACAAGGGCTTAATAAATACGGAGTTCTGTACAGATTAATGGAAACCAGAACATAAATATAACATCATTAGCGTTATTAATTTTAGTAGCCGCCTTGGTAAAGCTGGACTCCTGCAGCTAACGATCTATTAAACAAGAAGTATGAACACAGAACAAATTGCAAATTATAGTTATTTGTCATGCAAGCTGGAGGGAAGCGTATGAAATAAACACAAGAAGGATTGTACAGATCGGAAGAATAAATTAGAATGTCAGGTCCACACTCCTGGAAAAATCCATATTATTATTTCTATTGGAAGTGGTGAATTTATATTTATTGCAAACAGCATTTCTCTGCTCACCTATTCCAGCATTACAACAAAAAGACAATAGGTGAATTAATTCCATATGGCAGCATAACCTGTAACCCTGGGGGGCTGTTGCTGTAGAAACAAAGATGCACGGAACTATTTTACTTACATTTCTTTATATTCAGATTTGTTTTATTTATATTCTGTATTTAGGAAAGGCATTTATATTTTCCATAAAAATCCAGAGTACGTAACCAATGATGTGATATGTTCATTATTGGAGCAGAATGGGGAAATAGTTTCTATCTTATTAGGCTTTTCTCAAACTGGGGGTCTGTGGACCCCTGGGGGTATATGGGCACCTATAAAGAGGTAGCCCAGGGGCTGCGGACAATATGGCAGATAAGGGGATGTGTACTGTGCACATTGGGCCAGGTAACTCACCAAGGTGGGCTCTATCCATTTAGGTCTGAATGCCACAGAGAAGAGGGGGTGACCAGCCAAAGAGACCAGGGGGGGGGGGTACACTCGGGAGAGGCTTTCTGTTTCCTATCCATTTTCAGTCTGATACTGCAATTGGGTATTGAGGAAAAGGTGGGTGATGGGGCACATTTTGGCCTAGGCTGCATAGACACAATTTTCAGCACTCTTGTGTTCTAAAAAGAGGGGAGGGGAGAACAAGCGAGTTTCACCCCGCTGTGCTCTCCTGCATTGACTTGTACAGCGGCCGTTCACCATCGGTCGTTCATGGATCTGTCCGATGCCCTTTTGTGTGATTTTCACACCCAAAAACCATGCCTACAGTTGAAATGCTACCAATCTGATTCATTGGGCCCGATTTTTTAAAGCTCTCCAAGGCTGGAGAAGATATAGTTTCATCAAATACTTTTCATCAAACATAGAATAGACTTTTAAAAAGTCATTCAGTCAAATATTTTCAATCCTGGACCATATCCATTGCAGGTTTGCTAGGTCACCCAGGTTCACTGATGAAAGTGTACAGCCTTGGAGAGCTTTAATCAATCAGGTCAATTAGAGCTCTCTAAGAATGCAGAAGATTAACCATTATGGGTGAAACTGGATGATCCACCAAACCTGGAATAGATCTGGTCCAGAAAACATTTGCCAACTGATAGCAAAATATTTTTATTGAATCCATTTCAGGTTTGCTGGATCACCCAGGTTCTCCCATGATCATCCATCTTCTCCAGTCTAGGAGAAATGTACTACATTAGGTCCTGTATGTGGATTCCCACCAACAGCTAACCATTAGGAATAATTACGAGCAATAGTGAGCAGCTAAGTGCTGCCTGCTGGTGCCTACATGCAAATGCAAATGTAAAAGTACCAGTTCATTAGGAACCAGAGCAGCAGTCAGGCCAGATCAGTGGCTAGCTAGGTTCTGAACACCAGGAGCCACCCAGGACCATCTGTTCCAACTGCCCATATGAAATTAGCCTTACCACAGGCACTCTGAAGTCATGGGTCTGATTTAATAAAGCTCTCCAAGGCTTGAGAGGATACACTTTCATTAGTGAAGCTGGGTGATCCAGCAAACCTGGAATGGATCTGGTCCAGAATTTAAAACATATGCTAACAATTGCCTTTTGGGAAATCTATTCCAGGTTTGCTGGGTCACCAGTTTCACTGATAAAAGTATATCTTCTTTAGCTTTGGAGAGTTTTAATAAAGCGGACCCATTGCACCAGCATGATTCAACCCAATGGACATCTATGGGAATAATTTATGGTGCACAGCAACATAGATGTCTATCGAGCTGTACTACACAGGAACGGGCAGGGTCTTACAGCCAATAGATGTAGCAATCTGGGAAATGCCCCTGGTAGGCTTTGGTGAATATAAATAAATAATATATATATATATATATATATGAATTTAAATCTATAAAAGGGGATGTAGATTAGGTTGGGGGATAAGATGACATTGGTGGAAAGTATACTTATTCTTTAAATACAGAACAGTAACATGCAATACACCTGAATCTCCCTGTAATATGAGCAATGGAACAGAAAAACAAAACCTATCGCAGATTAGTCGGAGAGAGCTGACAATTTAGCTTGAAGCTAACTAAATGAATTTTTATCTTTCACAGGCACAAATAAGAAGCTGAGACATGGGAAGATAATTCTTGCATGAATTCTGGTTGCAGTTCAGAACTGTCATAATTCAATTAACATCTCAGAGCTGCCTAGCCAGGGGGGCCGTGAGAGTTCAGGGTTCAGTTTAAATGTCAATTTACTTCTCACAATGTTATCAGAGCCTGTAGCTGCGATTCCCCAGACATTCACCCGACAAAAAAAACAGGACGCCTGGATGAAACTGCACTGCTTGGCACAGGAGGAAAATGCTTCAATGCTCGGTTACATCTGAACTGTATAGAGTCTGCACAAGGGACAATGCTGATGTATTAGTTGTACAAGATGTCAGCTGACTTATAACTACCCCACATACCCAGGGGAAATTGTCCCGGGGTAGTTATGACCTGGGATTTCTGTACTCTAAAAGTACAAAGAAAACTTAATTTTTATCTTTTGTACTTTTTACTTCTGAGAAACCTATAGAATAAATTTCAGGTCTCAGGGACCCCCTGCTCAAACTGATTTATTGGGGATCAGTTGGCAAAAAAGCCTTTAAATTTGTACCCAGTGAAAGAAGTGTCCCCAACAGTGGTAGCTAGAATACCCCCTTATGGGCAGCTCGATGGCTCAATGGTTAGCACTCTGGCCTTTGCATTGCTATGTCTCACGTTTAAATCTCGGCCAGGACACGATCTGCATGGAGTTTGCAGGATCTCCCCGTGTTTGGGTTTCATGCAGGTACTCCGGTTTCTTCCCACATTCCAAAAACATGCATTTAGGTTAATTGGCTTCCCCTTAAATTGTCCTTAGACTGTAATAATGACATATGACTATGGTAGGGACATTAGATTGTGAGCTCCTCTGAGGAACAGCTAAAGATATAACTATGGACTTTGTACAGTGCTGCATAATATGTTGGTGCTATATAAATACTGTATATTATAAAAATAATTGTTATAATAAAATAAGCAAATAAAAACATAAAGTCACACCAGATGAATTTGGCCCCAGAATGACACAGGCATCATTAAATGGGGGGTCAATCAGCAATAGTTCTAGCAACCTTCGATGGAGAATGTCTGATCTAAGGGATATAATACAGTGAGTTTGACATTCAACAAATATTTACTGCGGCTGGATCTTCCTGGTGCATATGCTTTAGATTAAAATGGACCAATAAATATCTATGAATGATTGGTGAATGTCATATTCACTCCTACTGTAAACACTTCCCTAACATATTTATAAAAGAACTAAATCCTAACTCTATAGGCTATATTTATAAAACAAGGAATCAGACATTTCCTCAAACATTCCTGGTGGGAATTATTACTGCTATGGAAATACATGGACCTGGAATATTCTTCAAAGAAATGTTTGGGGGAATGTCAGATTCTTTATTTTATAATAAGAGCTCATTGGGAGTCAGCATGGCTTCTTAACAGGATAACAGGATGGCTACAAAATTAGGAAAACATTGTCACCCCATAACAGGAACTTCCTGAAGCATATGATCAGATCACAATTTTAATGAAAGCTGCAGATTTCTGACGATTTAAAAACTTTAAAAGACTTTAGAGTCAGGGGAATGCCGAAATTTGCTTTGGCAAACTTTCAAGTGATTGGCAACTTAGCAAAGGGTTCCTAACTGATGTTTACGTGCCAATCAATTTCAGGCTGGTGGGTATCTGGTGAGGGGTGATGGTGCAGTTGTTTTGGAGTGGGAATTTGACAGCTAACTGTAGTGTAACAAAAGAATAATTGGGCAGGTAAGGAGGTGAGCCGCCATCTTTGAAGTATGCGACCCACTCTTGTTGTGTTAGGGGCAGCATTCCAGTGGGTACCAGTACCAGCACTTACAACATCCAACCAATGGAAACATTCTCCGTAAAACCGTAATGACCATGTCTCTAGTGCTGCACCACAATTGGCTCTACCAAGTATCTCCCCAACACCATCACCTCTCCCTGTAATTGACTTTTACACATGGGCACCCATCACTGTGCCATACAGTTGATAAAGTTGAATGGTTCAACTAAAATGGGTTTGGTGCCCTTCTAAGAACATTTGTCAGACCTGAAACAAATCCAGACCTGGACATGTTCACTCGCCTCTAGTAGATCGAAGAACTTCATGGTAGCCAAAGATTTCAGAAGGGGCGGTCAGCCATGGTGCCCTCCTTATTGTCTCATCACATGTCATCATCTCTTCATTGTCCCATCACAGGGGGCATTGGGACAGATTCAGCTGCTGATATCAAGCCACTCACAAAGGACATTGCTAATTTGGTAGTTTAATATGTGTACAGCTTTGAAAAGACGTATTTGACAAGCCCGGCACGTATTTAAAAGTAATAAACTCCCAGAGGAATCCGTCCAGCATTAAGCAGAGCTGTAATTGGGCTTATAATTATTACCTTGCAGGGATGCATCAATGAAGTTCACACACTGCGAACCAACTGCCACAGATCAGAAGCCGTGACTGTTAAATATTGGTTGATTAGTGCGGAGGTGGAAGGAAGGAAGATTCGCCTGGTTCTCTCTGCTGGAGGACATGTATGACCACAGGTTGTGGAGGGCTTAGTCTTGTAAGATAAAAAAATTCTGCTAATGGCTTTGCTCTGCAATAAAATGAAGGTTTTACAAGCGGGTGGTGGGATAGATGAGAATTCATTGCTTTTTTTGCAGGGCTTTTTATTTTTTAACAAAAGGCAACAGAATTGCATAAGGGCCCAATTGTGCTATACGATAACACCCTCATTAAGGTGAACATTATGTGTTGCATATGTTCATTTTGAATAGCATCCCAATGCAGCTCCTGTGCACATGAATGTCAGCAGACTTCAATGCACAGTTGCACATTTCTATGTTAGAAATAATCTGCATATCGGTTTTTCTTTTTTTTTATTTCGGTGCAATGCCAGCTCAGTCATTATGGATGGGCTGCTTTATTGCAATGCACTGTAAATGCCTACTAAACACGCATTACCGTACAGGCTTTAACACAACTCACCTTATTTGAAGACGTGAATAGCTCTTAAAATTGTGCCATAGTGTAGCACATTAACTGTGCTTGGAGACACAACCCAAATCCATTCTTATAAACCCTTCTTTACAAGCCTGGCTCAATACATTTAGGACGTCATAAAATTTGATCAAGCTCTGTCGCCCAGTAGGCATCTTCTTGGATTACTTTTTTTGCCTTGGGGCCTTTTCATCCACGTTAACAATGATGAAACTTTAGGATATGAAAGCTGTAATTACATTATCAATGCATATGACTTTTGTCAGAGTTTGTTGAAAAAAAAAAACACTCAGCTCAGGTTGCAATACTCACCTCCCTTCCAGCATTGTCCACTTCAATAACTCAATTCTGCCACAAGATGTCCTCAGTCTTCTGGGTTTTAGAACATCCTCATTATTGGTCCCAGAAGGCTGGGGACATTTTTTGAGTTCAGGAAGCCATTGACTTGTCCCTGGAGGGCGTTCATCAACCCTTTCCCCCCAAATTCACCATCCTCCATGTCATATGACTATCCTAAAGACTCTAGAAAAAGGCAGGCAATTAAAAGAGAGGTAAACCCAGAAAGTGAGCAACCTAGTAATGACAATAGCGCCTCCAGGATTTTCTTAGGAAAGTTTTATTGTATTTCCTATTCTTTGGATGGGCTTTCTGTCATTTACACATCATTGGACCTCTCGGCACTGATAAAGCTGTGTCTGTGTGCAGAGAGAAGAACCTTCCATGAATGCAAATCTGAGAAGAAAATATCCTGGCGAAGCTTTGCAAAGTATCGCCCAATAGGGTCTGTGGGGCACAAGTGACATTTTATCCACCCGCCATCCATTTGAAGTTGCTTCCTGCTGAGGAAACTAATTGAGCCTTAAATGATCTCCCTGAAACAAGTAATTAATAAGCAAATCACATTAGTTTCGTAGATATTAAAAATTTTAGCCAAGCTCATTGAGATTATTATTGTGGAATCCAAATGCAAATTTATCTCAGAAAGCCGAATGAATAAGCCGTGAGTGATTGACGCAGAATAAAAATAATTCAATCATTTTTGTAGATTAAACAAAAAAATACTTTGTCAGCTGAAAAACAATGAAGTCTTTAAAGGGGACCTGTCATGATGGAATAGGGAGCTGTTGCTATGATCTTGTTATAAAACTGCTGGCTGTTAGGATTTACCTATTATGGCTTCACAGCTTAGTGATTTGATTTATTAAAGGAGTAGAGAATGTTCACTTAGCATAGTGATTAGGTTGACCTTGAGCTCACTTTAATCAGCCATTAAAGATCAACTTAAAACAGAGTGACCTCAATTAACCCAACCCCCCACCCCCCTCCAATGCACATTTTTAATTATATTTTACTAAATTGGGTCTAATGTATACGTTTATTATCATGGATGACCTTGGGTGATCCAGCAAACCTGAAATGGATTTCTTAAAAATTATTTGGTATTAGATGGCAAATGTTTTCAATCCTCGACCAGATCCAATTCAGGTTTTCTGGGTCACCCAGGTTTCTCTAGGACAGTCTATCTTCTTTAGTATTGGAGAGTTGATTGGTCATGTGACATTCTATCTTCTACCTGCACCAGCGGCAGACAGTCCTCTATGCTGCAGAGAATATTCTTCATATTTTGATGTGAGAAATGTTCATCTTAGCCATCTGAGAGAACAGGCCAGCTGGATAACTCAACTTTCTTAGGGCAGATACTTGCCAAGCTGGGTTCTCAATAAGCATAGCTTCCTACTGGGTGACATTTGTAAGGGGACCAGACACCCAATACATCTCAAATGTGCAAATAATTCATTAATATTCCATGCAAATGGTTGCTAGAGTGGACAATGCACTGGAATACATATCACCCAACTGTCCCTCTTCATACATACCAACCATCCCTCTTCATACCACCCAACTGTCCCTCTTCATACATACAAACCATCCCTCTTCATACATACCAACCATCCCTCTTCATACCACCCAACTGTCCCTCTTCATACATACAAACCATCTACCACCCAACTGTCCCTCTTCATACATACAAACCATCACTCTTCATACCTACCAACCATCCCTCTTCATACCACCCAACTGTCCCTCTTCATACCTACCAACCATCCCTCTTCATACCTCCCAACTGTCCATCTTCATACCTCCCAACTGTCCCTCTTCACACCACCCAACCATCCCTCTTCACACCACCCAACCATCCCTCTTCACACCACCCAACTGTCCCTCTTCATACCTACCAACCATCCTACTTCATACCACCCAACTGTCCCTCTTCACACCACCCCATCCTACTTCATACCACCCAACTGTCCCTCTTCACACCACCCAACCATCCCTCTTCCCACCACCCAACTGTTCCTCTTCTTACCTACCAACCATCCCTCTTCATACCTACCAACTATCCCTCTTCATACCACCAAACTGTCCTTATTCATACAACCCAACCATCCCTCTTCATACTTTCCAACTGTCCTTCTTCACCCCACCCAACTGTCCCTCCTCATTCCTATTAACTATTTCTCTTCATACCACCAAACTGTCCCTCTTTATACCACCCAACTATCCCTCTTCACACCACTGAACTGTCTCTCTTCATACCTCCCAACTGTTTTCATTCCTATTAACCATCCCGCTTCACACTGCCCAACTGTCCCTCTTTACACCATCCAACTGTTCCTCTTCATTCCTATTAACCATCTCCCTTCATACCTCCCAACTGTCATTCTTCATACAACCCAACTGTCCCTCTTCATTCCTATTAACTATTTCTCTTCATACCATCCAACTTTTTTTTATTTAAAGAGACTGTCCTACTTTCAGATCCAATGCTATCTGTCCCCCTTTCCTCCTCAGTTGTCATTCTTTGGTGTGTATATATACTCCTCTAGAAATAGTATTATATTACTATTACAAAGTGTTATTTTGCACTTCATTCAGCCTTTAAATTATTTGTGATGTTGAAAAGCTAAAGGAAACATTCAGGAAAAAAAACACTCAGTTAAACTAAATAGATTTGTATGTATTATTTTTATGGTCCACAAACTAGGGCGTATCATATATCTACAAACTTTAAGCTAAAATGTTTCCCTTTCTGTAAAAGATGATTAGGTATGAGTAAGTGGATTTAATGATGTTGGTTGCCATTCTGTCCAGCAGATGCAAATACAGAGATACGGACAGAAGAGTATGTGAGGGCAGAGGCAGATATCACATGCGGTCACATAGTCCATGCGTGCCCTGGGGTGCCATGGCTGCTTGTGGCAGCATTTAATGGGGCAGAATCTATGGACAGAACCTTTGATCAGAATTCCCCCCTATCGCCAAATTGCTCCCCATCTATGGTGAGATTTCTCCATATCTATGGCCATATAAAATAAACATATTTCTCCCCCTCTATGCTCTGGTCTTACCCCTTTTATGATGAGATTTCTCACTAGTTATACCCCATTATTAACAATTTACCAAGAATTTGCCAAATATTCCAAAAAGAACAACCCCAAGACAAAGCCTCATTATTCAGTGAATGTGCATAGAAAAGACATTCAGCTCGTGCAACCAGTTAAGCGGAAATAAAGCAATCAACCAATTGCCTCCAGCTGCAAAGTATTACCAAGGTTCATGTCATCCTGTTCATTTCAACCATGTAGCTAACTGCCACTGTTCATCTCACGCTAAAGCTATAAAGAGTGAACATGTTGGTTCACTGGAATATAAATTTCTAAAAAAGTTAGTTTTTATTCAAGAGTTTGGGTATAGGTGGGTCTGGTGGGCCGATTTACTTGCTGGAATTTTCTGCAGTTTTTGCATTCTGAGTAGAACAAGAACATCATGTTTGGGGTGATTCCTACTGCAAGGGTCCATTCATACCCAGGCTGCTCCTGGTGGTGCAAATTATGAACACATGGTATGCTTTATATTATTGTACTTAGTGTTATAGCAACCTATTCATTTGTATGTGGTGCCAACACTACACAATGGGCCAAAAATCTGCAATTTTTAACCCAATAAACTGCAAAGCACTGCACTGTATTACCTTGCTTTGCATGGTGCTGCATCCTTACTGCTCCCAGTGGTTCCTCAATCAGCTATTCTCCAGGATTGCCATCAGAAATTCCTGTGCTTCCATCACCTGTCTAGTTCTAGCGGTGCAAAAGATAAGCTATATGGGACAGGGGCCCATACAGAAATACCACTTGTCCCCTACTGAGGGCCACTATGTGTGTTGCCACAAGGTGTAAATGAGCCCTAAGAATGGGAAAGCATGCTTTGTATAGGGCAGGCTCGCAATGAGCTGACGGCATACAGATCGCATTGCCCCATTCTTCTGTAAAGTACAGAGAATAAATACTTTTACTTTACTTCAATTTAAAAAATAAGCTAATATTCAGCCATTTGTTTAGAATTCCTCTTTAATAAGACAATTTACCAAAATGAATGATTTAATTGGAATTTGATGTCCGGATGTACTGGCAAATAATACAGTTTTTTACTGGATTTTTATACTGGATTTTTATACTGGATTTTTGCTACCTAAAAAGATTGTTTGTAAACATCCCAGGTAAAAAATTAAATGTCAAATCAGTCATCGGCACATGCTGGATCATTAAACAAGAGACCATTAATGTCTACCACTGTTACATGGGAGGATGCAGCAGAGTGCCTTCTGCTTTCCATTAAACATAACAACACTTGCTTGTTCCTACTGTCATTGAAAGCAATTGCAACAATTAGTGAGTATTTGTAACCTATTAAGACCTCTTGGCCGCAATACTCAGCCATGTTCCTGTCCACCTAGGAGCTTTGAGTATTCCCATCCACCTTTGTTTGTTCCGGCACCTTTAGGTCCTTTTTCCATAATTTAAAATAAATAAAACCTCCCATTTATAAAATGTTCTTCAGTACAGCAGCCTTTCCCTACATTTTTTAACATGGAGGAACCCTTGAAATAACTTTCAGGTCTTCAAGGAACCCCTTCTATAATTACTATATCCACCGATCACAGTATATTAGTGTGCTGGTCAGTGGGAAGAATGTCACCCTTACAGATAGCCAAAAAGATCATTGGGGTCACTTATACTGACCCGAGAGGAACAAATTCCTCATTGCACAAGGCCCCCCCCCCATCTGGAGGAAACCTAGGGTTCCATGAAATCCTGATTGAGATCCACTGATTTAAAGTTAATTACCGTATTTTTCGGACCATAAGACGCTCCGGACTATAAGACGCACCAGGTTTTCCGCACAAGGGAAAACAAGAAAAAAAAAAATTGATTTGATTTCCCCTGAGATCCAGCGTGCGGCACTTGTGCCCGCCCATGAAGGCGGCGCCGATCGGCATTCATCAAATCAATCGGCGCCGCCTTCGTGGGCGGGCACAAGTGCCGCACGCTGGATCACAGAACAGGCAGAGATCGGCGCAGCCGGGGACCGGCGGGGACACAGGTAAGTAAAAAAATATGCCCCTGTACCTCTGCATTCGGACCATAAGACGCACCCTGATTTTCCCCCCACTTTATGAGGAAAAAAAGTGCGTCTTATGGTCCGAAAAATACGGTAATAATCCAACAGAAGGGAGTGAAGCCCTTGTACTGGCCATGTTAGGTTTGCAGAACTCATCAGTGAATTCTCACCAAAACCATTCTGCAAACCACAAAACATGAAAACTCAATCACATATTTCCTTTATATTTGCTTTTATAATTAACAAATTGAATAATTTAGAATATAATTAAACACATTAGTGCACATAACACTTTTTAATGGATTAATAATACATTCTATAGAGGTTTATATTGTATATCCACCCTAAATGAGGAAAACCAGGGACAAAGGGACTTGGATCTAAAAGAAGGACAAATCCTTCAAAATCAAGAAGAGTTACAGAGGTATGAAGAGGGACAGTCCTTAACAATCAGGGGCAGTTAGCAGGTACGAAGAGGGACAGTCTCTCCAAATCAGGGGCAGTTGAGGGGTATGAAGAGGGGAAGTCTCTCTAAATCAGGGGCAGTTGGGAGGTATAAAGAGGGACAGTTCCTACAAATCAGGGGCAGTTGGGGGGTATGAATTGAGACAGTTCCTTACAAATCAGGGACAGTTGGGGGTATGAAAAGTGACAGTCTCTCCAAATCAGGGGCAGTTGGGAGGTATAAGGAGGGACAGTTCCTCCAAATCAGGGGCAGTTGGGGGGAATGAATAGGGAGAGTTACCTACAAATCAGGGGCAGTTGGGAGGTATAAGGAGGGACAGTTCTTACAAATCAGGGGCAGTTGGGAGGTATAAGGAGGGACAGTACTTTACAAATCAGGGGCAGTTGGGAGGTATGAAGAGTGACAGTCTCTCCAAATCAGGGGCAGTTGGGAGGTATGAAGAGTGACAGTCTCTCCAAATCAGGGTTGGGAGGTATGAGGAGGGACAGTTCCTCCAAATCAGGGCCAGTTGGGGGGAATGAATAGGGAGAGTTCCTTACAAATTAGGGGCAGTTGGAAGGTATGAAGAAGGAAAATTTATCTAAAACAATGGTAGTTGGGAGGGATAAAAAGAAGCAGTTGGGCTATAGAAAAAGGGCCAGTCCCTCCAAATCAAGGACAATTGGGAATAATGTATTTCGGTGCACTTTCTGTTGTAGCAATGTTGTATGGAATAACAATATAACATCTGAGATGTATTGGGTCCTCTGGTCTCTTAACAAATGTTACACTTTGTGTAAGCTCTCCTTCATTTCACTAATTACAGGCTCGGTCTATGCTGAGTTGCTGCTGCAGAAAGCCATTGGCAGGATTGATGTCATTAAGAATTAGCATTTCATTGTTATTCATGGTTTACTGAGGCCTTCTGTTCTGTGGAGTGGGGGACACTTCTTACATACTTATCAGGATAGATATGGAATATCATATATTCTTTGTTCTGGGTTCTCTCCTAGCCTACAGTCTGTGTTTCCTGTATACATGGACCTGTACATACATCAGTCTACAATGAGAACATTTCAAGACAGTTTTGAAAATGCTAATTGCCTGGAAGTTTTTGGCTTCAGTGATTTTGGAAACTCTGATCTTTAAATCCACCCTCATGCCTTCAGTCCAGTCCTTACACCGTCTTTTCTCCTGAACTGAAATTTTTACTCTGATTTGACTGTAGTTTGTGAGATTCTCTCAAAAGGCCTGATTTGTCCTAGGCCGGAGAAGATTGATTTTCAGTTTTCTCACTTTACTTATAAGTGTTACCTAGGGTGGTCTGCATGCCAAACTGACTCTAAACTGACATTTTTAACCTTTTCAGTCCAATTTATGTCCAGCAATGAGTACATTGGGCCCTGATAAAGAGAGGGTCCCTTAGACCCCCCTTTTTCGGATATATACAATGATAAAATGAGAATACTTGGACTGGTGTATACTGTAAGTAAGAGCTCTGGAACTGGCTGAGCATTGAATGTTAGTACCAATTTAAAGCCAACCTGCCCTTTTCCAATGTGGTGCCAAACATACAAGACCACTTTATTGGAAACTCCAAAGGAAGCAGATGCCCGCCCCGCCTTTCCCAGAGTGTCCAACCAATCCATCTGACTGGAGCAAACACCTCAATATTCTGGTCTCGTACACTGAGGGTTTGCAATGATATGGTTATTGCTTCCTAATGGTTGGTAACCCAGCATCTTGCCCAATGCTCAGCTGACGACCAGCCATCAAAGCCACATTCCTTTATTTTAAACAAATTGCTAGTGGTGGCTGCCTGGCCGAGTTTACTTGTAACAGACCAAGGACCAGTGAGTCAAAATGATAGCCCTGAATCTAGCATTTTAGAAGTCAGCTGTAGCAGTTTCTGCATAGGCTCGGAGGATAAAAAAAAAACAGCTTGACTTCAATACTATCCTTTAGCCCAGAGCTGTGTGATGTAATACCTCTTCTCGACCACAAGATGTCCTCAGAGTGATTATAGGATATTGAATGCTGACCCGTCCCCTGAGCACTGCACACTGCTCTTACAGGGTACTGATGTTGGGTGCAGTGTTCATCAAGTCAGCACCTCTGGCTGCACCATCTAGAACCATCAACCACTGAAAAGAAGACCAAGGGGGCAAAGGAAAAGGTTAATGCACCACAAAATAGAAAGAAAATATGGGGCACTGACTAGCTCTCCTTCTAATAGTGCTAACAGCCTATTGTTTTGCTGATGCAATAACTGTAAAACTTCCACCAGCAAAATGCTTGCCCAAGTTTTGTTTTTAAATCTTTTATACTCTAATTTTAATATTTGGTAATCCTGCCTGTAAATCTGTTTTTTTCCCTTAATAGTAACAGGCCAAGCCACCAGCAAAAATTACAGTTACAGGGGCTTAGACAAACCATATAACACTGCCAAAGGTGCTAAAAATATTTCACTTTCAAAAATATATATATATTCCTATAACTGCTTGAAAGTATTAGCTGAAGTCGTGTTTAATTTTGTTTTTCTCTTCCATAAAGTCCAATAACAAATATGTGTTCATCTAAAAAAGGGTGACAACGCTGACGAGTGATTTATTGCAGAATGAAGGGTGTTGTCACCCTATTACAGGAAGTAGAAAATAAAAATTCAGTTGGCCTAAAGTTAAACTTTATCAGTTTACTGTCTCCCCAAATCTTCCTCTCCTTATAAACAAGCAGCCAGGCACGCCGGAAACGGTCGCCTTGGAAAGAAATGTTTTAGGATCCGTTTCTTTGAATCTTCCTGGCTTGGAAGGACTAGAGAAGCAGATGGACTGTTAGTCAGCGCGCTCTTGGCAAGTCTGCAGCTTGTTTTAAATAATGAGCAGGCAGCTGGGTAGGAGATGTTCGAGGGACTGGGTATAGGTTGTCAGATTTCAGGAATGACAGAAGCATAAATTAAACAGGCTCCTTCCTGGGCTGCGGCTTTTCTTAGGATGGCGGAGAATAGATGACAAGAATGTATATTTAATAATGCCCCCGGGTACCCCCAGCCTGACAGTCTATATGGGCGACGCGAGACGTTCTGCTGGAAAGTTCACAAACGGAACACAAAAAACTCTAAATACAGAATGCAGAAATTCTCAGAAGCGGCGCATAAAAAGAATGCCATATTTATAGCTTACCGGTTTGATTTTTTTATTTTGTTTTAAAGAGGACCTGTATGCTAAGATGACTGATTGCTGCTGACCTGCCAGTCATGATGCCACCCTAGCCCACACCCAATATAATCATCTAATCCAGATTCCCCTATAGGCACCAATAAAGTGGGTGAAATAGAATTTTTAAAAATGATTTGCTATTGGTATGCAAGTGTTTTTAATCCTGGACCAGATTCATTCCAGGTTGGCTGGATCACCCATATTCACCCATAATCTTCTGCAGTCTTGGGGCGCTTTAATAAACAAGGATCATTAGCATGCAGACCACCCTCAGTAACACTTACATGGAATGAAAATCCTCCAGGACTGAGAAAACTGAAAATCATTGAAAAAAAAGGAACAGGCCAGGGATAGTCATGCTGGGCAGGGAGAAACAGATGGACGTTCTCCAGTCAGGAGATGAGGCGGACTCTATTTGATTTGCTGCAGATTCTAAAGCACATTGGGCCTGATTTTTGAAAGCTCTCCAAGTCTGTAGAAGATACACTTTCATCAGTGAAGCTAGGAGATCCAGCAAACCTGGAATTGAAACATTTGCTAACGGATAGGAAATCTATTCCAGGTTTGCAGGATCACCCAGTTTCACTGATAAAAGTGTATCCTCTCGAGCTTTGGACAAATCAGGCCTATTGCGAGAAGCTCACGGTCTACAGTGAAATCAGAGTAATTTCAGTTCAGGGGAAAAGCCGGTGCAAGGACTGAACTGAAGTCATGAGGGTGGATTTAAAGATCAGAGTTTCCAAAATCACTGAAGCCAAAAACTTCCAGGAAATTAGCATTTTCAAAACTGTCCTGAAATGTTCTCATTGACTGATGTATGTACAGGTCGATGTATACAGTAAGCACAGATTGTACGCTAGGAGGAAGAAAGTCGGATGAGGCGGATTCTATCTGATTTGCTGCAGATTCTGAAGCACATTGGGCTGGAGAGGATACACTTTCATCAGCCAAGCTGGGTGATTCAGCAAAGCTAGAATAGATCTGGCCAGGATTGAAAACATTTGCTAACAAATAACATATGACTTTGAAGAAATCCATACCAGGTTTGCTGGATCACCCAGCTTCACTGATGAAAGTGTATCCTCTGCAGCCTTGGAGAGCTTTAATAAACCAGGATCATTGTGTATGGGTGGCACAGCTGTCCCTTTGCTTGTTGTCTGCCAGTGTTCCATATAGTGCCTGATGGCACATGCCAATCAAATCAGCCACATGCACAGGTAATCTTTCTGGTGGCAATGGTATATTATCACTGCTAGTATTATAGATATGGAAGCCTGTGCCATGTGTGTAGTGCCAATCAACCTTCCTATCAATCCATAGGCTGCCACAGTGGCCATAGTGGCACATCACTGGATAGGCAAAGACTAAATTGCCACCTAGGGGTATCACTGAAGAAATATTTTGGAAAGCTAAACCCACCCTATTATTAAAGTGGAAATAAAGTTACATTTTAAAAATGTGGCACCAGGCACAGAAAAGGACAAGTTATTCAATGGACAAAGTACAAAAAAATATACAGGGTGATGAAAAGTAAGTTCCTCTTTAAAGTCTACAAATACACATGGAATTGATATTACAAATCAGTGCCAATGTTTCAAATTTCATTTTGTTTTTCCCTTCCAATAATTCCATTACCAAATACACACAAATCTAAGAAAGGGTGACATTGCTGCCCAGTGGTTTAGTGCACTTTATTTTATGATTAGCATGGATCTGCCCAAGCTTTGGAGTTCCAAATGAGTTACCTTTGCAAACTCAACTAAATCATAATCTGGCTTGTTTTACAGCAGAGGTCGGGAAATGCAAGAAAACATGTTGATTATGGCACCCCAGCAAAGAACATAAACCAGTATATGTGGTGTCTCTAAGTAAGGCTGTGCATAAGGTGCTTGCCAACCCCGAAAATTGTAAATATATAAATAAATAAAGATAAAACAGAGGGCTATTTATAGGCAAGGTTAATCTATTGAAAATACAATGCTTCTTAAACGTACAATATAAATGGTTAAGATACAAACGCAGACTGTAACTTGGAGATCTATGGGAGGCAAACATTCCAAAGAATACCTGACGCGTTTCGCCCACTAAGAGCTTCCTCAGGGGTACAATAACATTTGGCAATACATTTGTGATGTACTAAAACGATAATTATGATAAGCACATAAGAATAATGAAAAAGTTTAGAAGAAAATATATGTAATGTAATACTTCAATATATGATGTCATAAAATCAGTCATGGCACTCCCAGCATCTTCCAAGATCTCTTTGTTCTAAAGGTTATACACATGCTATGTGGACAGCACCATCCAATGGTGGGAAAAGTAAAGAACAACTCATTATTAGTCATAGAATAGGAGACATAGAACAGGGGTATCAAACTCTGGCCTGGGAGCCAAATCTGGCGCTCAAGGTCCTTTTTTTTGGCCCCCTAAAGAATTCCGAAAATGAACTACATCTGGCCCACCCGCCTTACCACCTCATATCATTATTTTCAATACATGCAATACATAGACATTATTCCTCTACATGTGTAGGCAATGATCACATGGTGCCTGACTACCAAGGGCATTGTGTTTGTTTCAATCCATTAGAGACCGTTTAATATTTAGTGTTAGACAAACTTGTGATGTGAAAGGATGAACAACACACAGCCTGCACAGATAGATAGAAATTAGTCTTTTCAACCCTAAAGTGTGTGGAGAGGTTTGTTTTTGTTAGTTATGGATGAAGTAGTAAACTTCCTGAATTTTTTTTAATAAATTTCAAGTTTGGCCCCCGACTTGGTATAAGTTTTTAATTTCGGCCCTCTGTGTATTTGAGTTTGACACCTCTGACATAGAATGTGATGTTTAACATATTTGACTTAGACTTGACAATTATGATGTACAAAGAAAGAGCAGCCAATTAGGCTTGCTGGATTTTTAAATTCTTTGTTGTCCAAGGAGGAACAAAAACCACCCATAGCCCATTCATAAAATGCAGACCACGGTTTCCATATCTCCTGCACTCATTTATTGCAATTAGCTTGCTCTGATCATGTTATTGACAGGCTGCATCATGATATTATGTTATTGTTTATTTTGCCCTTGGCTACACTTCAGTCACTTGTATTCCTCCCACATGGAAGTGGCGCCGGCCCCTGGCTATTCACATTAATAATAGAGATCCATTAAGAAGAACATTCCTGTTTATGGTAACCGCACCATGAGGTTTTATTAATACAATTCTGTATTCTGTACTTCAAATCCCCAAATTTTTTCTGGCATTCTAAAATGTAGGGATCAGGGTGATTCTCATTGTATATATATGGTACTTGGGGTGGAGTTAAATATAAAAGTGCCAATCAGGCTGAAAAGCTGATTGTTGCCTTAAAAAATGGGGCAAATTAAAAAACTATTGTCATTTATTTAAAAAAGAAAAAAAATCCGCCCTTACCTGTCCCCAGAGACCACCAAACTCCTTGTACATTCATCGCGCATGCTCAGAACATGCACGATCACTGAACGACCGTACACACGATAGATGGTCAACGATCGTCGTCCAATCCGATCCGCCGGTCCGGTCGTTCATTTCCAACGAGTATCCTCGTTCGTCGGCGTCGTTGGTTACTGTTTTTACAAACGATTTTTGGCCAATCGGTCGTTCGTCGTTCATTCGTCGTTCATTTCCAACGATAAAAATTGGACGTGTGTACGCAGCTTAAATCACATGGGAGGATTGATGTTGAAATAAATGTTCTGGTATCCAAGCACCTTAATACATAAATGCTGCTGCCTCTTTCTATGCCAGTAAACTGTTTTGAACTTTTTTTTTTTGCATTTCCATATCAAACAAGATTTTATTCCGAACAATTCCTGCAGAATCAAAATGTAACAAACCCAGGTAATCATTTGTTATTTTACTTTGCCTTTTTTAGTGTTCTTATTAAACCCCCAAGGCTGCAAATATGCCAATCAAAAAGAAAAAAATAAGAGCAGAGCATCTGATGGGGAAATAAAAAATTCAAATTGAGTTGGGGGTCGTCGGAGCTGTTCGTCTTGTTGTGGAAATGGGAATCATATTTACATTAGAAAATTAAGAAATGCCCCCGCATTTGGCATTTTAACAGCTCGCCTCTCAGTTGCCGCTCTCCGTCTCACTTTCGCATCGTATGCGCTGATGCGTGCAACAGAACGCCTTGAGGTCCATCCTATGATTTTGTAGGCTTCTTTCATGTGTCATGCAGAAAAAAAGAATGAAATCCTTCCTTTAATTTCATGCTTGCAACCCATCACCATTGAATTTTGTGTCTGGGGTACAGGCAGCATGAAAGTATCTGAGAAATACATGTTGTCTCCTCTGGGTGATGCAGCTTCACTTGCAAGGCTTTGGTAAAAACAAAGTGAAGCTGAATCCTTGAAAAAAAAAATTATTTAAAGAAAGACGGCTTGGTTTCTAGAATCGACATCTAGGTGAGCCACGCTACTGCTTCTGTGTGTGATATAAAGGGCATTTGGGATTGTAGTATGCAAGCAATTAGATTTTAGTTTTCAAGATAGGTGCGGGATGAACCTTTAAACAATAGGACTCACCTATCCGTGTTACCTCACGGGGTGCTGCCATCTTCCTTTCTGTGAGATTGGGGCACCACAGTGCCAATCCCTCCACAGCTCTGTCCCACTTACCTTTCTGAATTGATAGAAAAATACTTACCTAGCGGCTATCTTCTCTCCTCCAATGACCTACTAATGACTTCCTCACTCATAACCTCATCACATGCACGGCTCCAAGACTTTTCTAGAGCTGCCCTGACTCTCTGGAATGGTCTTTCTCGTAATATTCAGCTTGCTCCTACTTTCTGCTCATTTATAGGAGCCCTCAAAACCCAACACTTCAACCACACCTACCCGTCTTCTTCTGTCTCCTAAACCCTCACTACTCACCCACCATTCCATATCACTCTCCTATTGTGTGATACTTCCCCCACCTCCTAGATTGTAAGCTCTTAAGGGCAGGGTCCTCTCCTCCTCCCATGTCACTGTCTGTGTCCATATTGAATTTACAGCGCTGCGTTATATGTTGGTGCTATATAAATACTGTTTATTAATATTAATAATAGTAACAGGCAAATGGGAGGGAAACAGGTAGTTATGTTCCTAAAAAATGAAGGTACAGCCCTCAGGTGTGAGTGGGCAGAAACTGCTTGGTGGCACCATGGTTTTAGGAGACATAATCTATAGGCAGCAGATAGCGCTGCAACCGTTTTTTATCATTTTGAGTCTTTTGAGGGAGTTCCCAGGAAGCAGCACCAATTAGGGGTGACACCAATGACATGACAATCACAGGGGAATGTTTATTTCCCGTGTATAATGGACCAGAAATGTAGCAAGATCAAAACTGAGAAAAGTCCTTAGTGATGAGGGCAAAAAAGGAAATAGGGCAGACATGGCAGAGCAGGCAATGTCTTTCACTTGGGTATGTACCTCTATGGTGGCGTGTGCCAGAATTTATTATTATTATTATTATTATTATTAATAATAATAATCATCTGAATTTATATAGCGCCAACATATTACGCAGCGCTGTACACTAAATATCAGTTGCAAATGACAGACAGATACAGACAATGACACAGGAGGAGGAGATCTGGCTAAAGTTGCTTTTTTATTGGATTGGATTGGAGGAGTTGGTGCACCAACTTCTAGATTGTAAGCTCTTCTGGGCAGGGTCCTCTCCTCCTCCTGTGTCACTGTCTGTAATTTGCACCCCCTATTTAATGTACAGTGCCACGTAATATGTTGGTGCTATATAAATCCTTTTTTTTAATAATCGTAATAATATTCAAACCTGCATTTGGACAATAGGATGGGGAAGTTAGATGAGAGCTGTTTCTAGCTCTAGTACCTAAAGATGAGGTGAGGAATGGTGCTGATGGAAATAATGTGATGGGTGTTAGCTTGGGCTGAGGTTCCATTCTACATCTTCGGTCTGGCTGATTTCTGTCTTTACTGCTAGGGGTGCAAAAAGAAAATAATAATAAACCCTCTTGCAAATGTGTTGCTAAATGCAGCAGTGAAACATGAGGGGTTCAAGGAATGTGGGGCACTTTTTTTTTTACTTTTACGGTGATGCAAACTCTTTTACCTCTTTTACCTCTTTAAACTTTTACCTCTTCCCCCTTCTTCAGCTCAAAATACTTCCTTGTGGGGGCAGGTAGACAATACAATGGAATTTCGTTGTCCCTGGACTCTTATTGTCTCAGGGGGCCATGGATACATGGATCCTATGATAGCAGCATGCATCCCTTAAGATCTCCATAGCCTTTGTCCACATGTGCAGTGAGATCGGCAAGTTTTTTTCCATCCTGTGTCATCCAATCTCACGCCTGGGTCGGGTGACGTAGGAAGAAGAACCAGGAAGAAGAGGCAAAGATGGCGGGTCCCGGAACGCCGGTTCGGGGACGGATGCCGGGAGGACGCGGGACCAGATGGAAGACACCTTTGGATGGATCAGACTGCCCTGCGGGATTGAAGGTAAGTATATATTTTTTTAGGCATTTTTCAGTTTAGTTTCTCCTTAAACAATGGTTTATATAGTCATGTGGTGATTTTGTTCTGCTCATCAGCTCAGGTCATTTAGATGAGGTTGTCTTTCTTCTCTTAGGCTACATACACCCAATTATTGTCGTTGGAAACAAACGATTGACAACCGATTGGCCGATAATCTTTAACAAAAAAATTGCACAACGACTGGCCAACGACGCCAATGAACAAGGAAAGTCGCTGGAAACGAACGACTGTCCCAGCAGATCTGATTGGGTGACGATCATTCGCAGTCTATTGTGTGTACGGTCGTTCAGTGATAGTGGATGGCTCTGTGATACACTTTCTCCTTTACATGTGATTTCCTGCATCATTCAAATGATCATATCTAGTGTGTGTACAATATTGTGCATAGTTGTTGATTGGTCGTCAACGTTCGTTTTACAACGACAAATATTGCACGTGTGTACGTAGCCTTATCATTTCCAACCACTACCTGTCCACTCAACCCAATCCCATTGGATTTATCCTGGTTCCTTTTCATTCTCTCCCTTTCCTCCGGTATTTTCAGCTTCAGACTTCAAACTCGTTATTTTCCTTCCGATACTGAAGAAACCTTCAACCCCTCCACCTACTCTCTAGCTGCTCACCAATCTCTCATCCTTTATAAGCCTCCAGACAACTCAAGCACCTTGTTCACAGAAGACTAATAGAATTTCTGTATTCCACTTCCGTCCTTGACCCTCTTCAGTCTGGCTTTCAATAAGCAATCTTAAAGAAGCTGCTCTCACAAAGGTGGCCAATGATTTCCTTAGAAGCACTTTTGACACTTCTGCTCCAGATCCTTCACTCTTTGGTAATCCATAGCACTGTGCTCCCTTTATTTGTTTGCAATACGAGGGGGTGCTGAGAAGTTCCCCACTTTGCCCCCTTCCAGATGAAATAGAAAAATGAGTGTGGGGGGATATGACAGCCTAATATCTTAGAATGTAACTGTGCAAATATCAGGTCTTTGCGATTCCTAAAACTGTTTTTTCTTTTAGTGAGAAGCAGTGATGGCAGAGGCACAAGCATGTTTCACCTCGTTCGAGTTACGGGCCGTCATGAAGTTTTTGTTTCTCCAAGGAAAGTCAGCAAAGGACATTCACACTGAGATGTCACAAACACTGGGGGAGAAGTGTCCTTCCTACAACACTGTCAAAACCTGGATATCTTGTTTCAAGACCGGGCATTTCACCATTGAAGATGAGCCCCGCAGTGTGCGCCCCCCAACCTCAACTGACCCGGCAACCTGCAATGCTGTCCATGAGCTGATTATTGAGGACCGGTGAATATCCGCAAAAAAGATCGCCCAGATACTTGACATTTCCCGGGAGCGTGTTGGGTTTGTTATCACCACTATCCTAGACATGGCACAAGCTTTCAGCAAAGTGGGTGCCGAAATGTTTGAACAGTGATCAGAAGAAGGAACGAGTTGAAGCATCCAAAGCCGTTTTCGCCCTTTTTGAAGCTGCAAAGGACTTTTTGGCTAGGTTAGTGAATAAGGATGAAACCTGGCTCCACATCTATGATCCTGAAACCATGGAACAGTCAAAGGAATGGCGCCACAGCGGGTCCCCGTGGCTGAAGAAGTTCCAAACCCAGAAATCGTCAAAAAAAGTCATGGCGCTCATTTTCTGGCACAAAGACGGTATTCTGTTGGTGGACTACCTACCTCAGGGCTCTAGTATCACCGGACATGACTATGCTAACCTCCTGGACCAGCTGAAGGAGGCAATTAAGAGGAAACGCTGTGGAAAATTGACCAAAGGAATCCTTTTTTTGCAGGACAATGCACCTGCGCACACTTCCAACGTTGTGGCTGCCAAACTGAACACCCTGGGCTTCCAATTGGTCAACCATCCCCCCTACTCACCTGACCTGGCCCCTTCGGACTATTATCTGTTCCCGAACAGATTTCTATTATCTGTTCCTGAAGAAACACCTGAAGGGGCAACATTTTGGGGACATTTCTGACGTCAAAGATGCTGCTGAGAGCTGGTCTAGCTGCAACTACGATGTACCAAGTGCATCAGTCTCAGGGGGGAATATGTTGAATAAATGTGTTATTTCATAACTTGGGCTCTCTTGTTTCCGGGCAAAGCCAGGAGCTTCTCAGCACCCCCTCGTATATCTGACTACTCCTTCTAAATCTCTTTCAATTGAAACCTTAATCTCTCATGCTTCCCCTTGCCTCCTCAGTCCCTGGACCTGTTCTCTTCTCACTTTGGGTCTAATTAATTAAAGCTCTCCAAGCCTGGAGAGGATACACTTTCATCAGTGAAGCTGGGTAATCCAGCAAACCTGGAATGGATCTGGCCCAGGATTCAAAACATTGGCTAGCAAATGACCTGATCTTTTTCAGGTTTGCTGGATCACCCAGCTTCACTGATGAATGTGTATCCTCTCCATCCTTGGAGAGCTTTATTAAAAATGTAGGTCCTGTGTCTTACACCCAGCTACCACTGACTGCAAGCAAAAAATCAGGCCCTTTACAGGTACTTTCTTATTTCCTCTCTTGATCTACAATACCAGTTGTGTGCAGACAACATGTGAGAACCATCTGGTTCAACAGTGAGACATTAAAGGCATTTTTTAAAAAACAATGAATTGTATAAAAACCATACATTTATTTACAACTCATATTAAAAGGATATCCAAACATACATTATTATAAATGATCAGGCAATGCTTTTAACAACAGCATCACCTAATATGAAAGTCCAAGATAACCTTTGCTTGGTGGCTTAGATAAAACCCTTTCAGGATTATTCAATGCGTTTCGCAGAACTAGGCTGCTTCCTTGGGAATGTGAGGTTAAAGTTTTACATATACGTTTACATTTTAAATTTTAATCTAATATTCTAATTTCGAGGAATAGCCAGGAGACAAAATAGGATAGAAAGGAGACAATGACTTACTAATTGCAATACGTAGTTGGTTGGTATTACTGACCCAGGGGTCACATGCAAAGGCTGAGAAGTGCTGTTGGCAAATGAAAGGATTATGGAACAAACCAGCAAAGTGGTTTTAGAAAGAAAATTATAATATATAAATATCCTTACACATGAGAAAATATGTGTATAGAGAAAATGTAATAAGAATATAAACAACTAAAAAATATATTTAATAAAATGTGAATCAAAGATCTAAAATTACATCAATGTGGGAACATGTGGTTCTCATGTTTTCTGGTACTGTTTAGGACAGCGGTCGCCAACCAGTGGTCCAGTGGATCACAAGAAAACTTTGGCGGTCCACAGAAAAATTTGCAATTTTTATGTTTTACTAATAATTAAACAAAAAAAAATATTCTAATAAATTCTTATATTCTGAATGACAATTTTCACCTTTATATTGCACTAAATTTACAAACTGTACTAGAGACGGAAAAACAAGGGAGGCTCAGCGTGACATCAGTGTAGTATTAAGTTGTATGAGGCAACCGGTACCGAGCCGTAAGCTTCAGTATTGTTTCCACCAATACAATAGTCACCCCGCTCCGCCAATACCGATTCTAATGTTGTTTTATTTCATTTATTTTTCAGATGCTCTTTTAGGTAAATATGACCTTAACTGTTATATTTAATGTGCATACACCCTTTATTCTACAGATTCCCTTGAATTTAATAGACACAGCTACATTCCGTGGACACAACTGAGTTTGGTGCACACACTTTTTTCTACAAATTCAGTTGTACATAATACACACAGCTACAATCTTCAGACAAATCTGTGCTCACCAGAGCCATATCATCCACAAGGCAATATTAGGCAGGAACCTAGGGTCCGATGGATGTCCAGGGGCCCATCTACAACCTTCCTGCTCCTAAAAATAAAACAGGAAATTAGTGTGATTGGTTCACTGTTTTTGATTGGTAGGATTGGATGCTTGTCTATCATTTTGCAGGGAGAATGCATTTGTCCGTATCTGGTGGGGATCCATGCCAGCATGAATGCAATAGGGGGGCTTCTTCTGTGCTTATTCCAGTCCTTACCAATGCCACATGAATAGATGGGGGGGCAAAGCTACTACCTTGCCAAGGACCTCATCCTGCCCTAATCTTTATCCAGTGCCTGCATGGGAGTTATGTTATGCCGGCCCAGACAATCAAAATGGCCAAAGATTGTCTACAGAGAGAAAAGATGGTGGTGCCCTGCGAGGGAACAGGTGAGTATTGCAGGTTTAGGTATATAAATAGACATTTTGTTTTCCATGCTGCAGCCTTAGGATCAAGACCAGTTCTAATGAGCAGGCAAACTGGGGAACTGCCCAGGGCTACTAATAACCACGATGCAAGGGTGCGGAGAACTTGAATGTTGTGCAATTGGGGTCCCTGTTTCATGTTTGCCCAAGGCCCCATTTTAACTAGAACTGTCCCTACAAATCACTCATTTTAATTAGCACAGAAAGGCAAACCAAAAATTACAGAATCTGTCACATTTTCTTGACATCACATTTGATTCTGCCCCCTCATTTACCTCCCATATTCAAAACATTTCCAGGTCCTGTCACTTTCACCTGCTCAACATCTCCGAAATCCCCCTCCCGTCTGGACTACTGTAACCTCCCCCTCTCTGGTATTCCACTAACCCGACTCTCTCCTCTACAATCTAATATGAATGCTGCAGCCACTTATCCATCCTTCCCACCTACCTACCTACCTGATACACAGCTTTCCAACCTACCTACCCTATATACAGCCTACCCACATCTCTTGTTATGGTGCTTCTCTTTGTAGTTCTCTTCATTGGCTTCCATTTCACCATAGAATCAAATTCAAGCTCCTGTGCTTTGCCTTAAAATCCCTCCACAGTTCTTGTCCCACTTACCTTTCTGCCCTGATAGAAAAATTCACACCTATCTGCTCTCTTCAATCCTCTAATGATCTACTAATGACTTCCTCACTCATAACCTCATAACATGCACAGCTCCAAGACTTTTCTAGAGCTGCCCCGACTCTCTGGAATGGTCTTCCCTGACCTATTTGGCTTGCTTCTACTTTCTAATTTTTTTAAAGGGCCCTAAAACCCATATTTTCATATTCACCTACCTGTCTTCGTCTGTCCCTTAAACCATCACTACTCACCCACCACTACAGATCCCTCTCCTATTGTGTGATACATCCCCCACCTCCTAGATTGTAAGCTCTTGGGGGCAGGGTCCTCCCCTCCAGTGTCACTGTCTGTATTAGTTTGTCATTTGCAACCCCTAGCTGTTATTATTATTATTATTATTATTATTATTAATAAACAGGATTTTTATAGTGCCAACATATTACGCAGCGCTGCACATTATATGGGGTTGCAAATGACAGACAGATACAGACAGTGATACAGGAGGAGAGGACCCTCCCCCAAAGAGCTTACAATCTAGTAGGTGGGGGAATTAACACACAATAGGAGGGGAGATACAGTATGTAGTGGTGGGAAATAGTGACGGCACTGGGTAATATGTTGGCGCTATATGAATCCTGTTTATTTTTTATAATAATGTGCATTGTGCAAGGCTATGGTGAGCTTGTAAGGGTTACATGATTTTTGCTTTTGTACTGCAAACTTTATTTTCTCCATTTGTGTTGTCTTCGGGCTCTATATATAAAACGGGGAATCAGACATTCCCTCAAACATTTCTTGGTGTGAATCAATTACTGCCATTAAAACTCATGAACTCATGAAACTCCCACCAGGCAATGTTGTCTTCCCTTTTTTATAAATACAGCCCTTTTTGTTGTGATGTCCCTGGAATGTTTTTGGGGCACCAAGACCTTGCAGATGCAAATAATCAGCACAGCCTGGCCATAGTAATTTCTTCAATTATTCAGCGTGTTTCAGCACTAGGTTTTAGCAGTTCCAATTCCATCACACAAGAATTCTCAGAGGCCAAATGTTGCATTTTAACTGTTCAGGAAAAATAAAAAAGTGTAAAGAATTTGTAGGTTTGCTTAGTGAATGTTGTGATGAATCGCAGTGCACAGCCAGGCAGGTGACCCCATTCAATGGCCCTGATTTATTGAAGGCTGGAGAGGGTACAGATCTATTCCAGGTTTTCTGGATCACCCAGTTCCACTGATGAAAGTGTATCCTCTCAAGCCTTGGAGAGCTTAATAAATCAGGGCCAATGTATCTTATTTATAGTATATATATGCTCCAATGAGCACCTGGGACACAGAAAACTGAATATTGGTGTCACATGTCAGAGTCAAGGTGGATTTAAAATTAATCACTAAAGGTTAATGTAACTTATTGTTAGTATTTTTAAATCTGCAGTTTTCATTGAAATAATTCCTGGTGACCCCGCCATGAAAGTCCTTCTCCAGGCATTTCCTCTAATAAATTGATTATGCTCCATCCTTTGTGTATGTTGCAGTCCCCAGCATGAAAGGAACATATGGGGTGTTGTAGTCAATGGGAAGCAGGAGGGAATCTGGAGGTACTCAAAAGTCCCCCAAAACAAAAAAAAAACACACTTATCTTTTATTCACGCAGCACAGTCGATCCGGTCCGGAGGTGTCTTCAATTGGGTCCCACGTCGTCCTGGTATCTGTCTCCGAGACGGCGCTCCGGGCGCCGCCATCCTCTCCTTTTCTTCTGGGTTCTTCTTCCTATGTCACCCGACGCAGGTGCAAGATCGGGTGACATAGATGGAAAAAAAATATGCCGATCTCACTGCGCATGCGCGAGATTTGTGATTTTTTTTCACCCTTTTTTACAAAAAACATGCTCGGGCATGCGCAGAAGGAGCATCCAAGAGCCTCCCGGGATGCGTGACGTAGGTATCCCAGGAGTTGTGCTCCCATTCTAGGCAAATGAGAATTAGAGGGCAGTGCTGCACCCTTTTTTTTAAAAAAAAAAAAGAGTGCTGCACTTAAAGAAAAAAAAACTAACAGAATTTTTACTTTACATAAAAGGGTTGTCTACCCTTTTATGGAAAGTGAAAATTGTAAGGTAGGCTTTAAATCTGCCCCTTGGCCTTCTCTTTATTAAATCCTCCTCCTAGCCTCCCCAAATAAAGCTGCCCCTGGCCTTCCCTTTATCAAATCTGACCCCCCTCTTTCATTAAATCTGCCCTCCGACCCTCCGTCAGTCTTGCACAGTTGTACCGGCTCCTTTCCTGGTCTGAAATTGCTTCCTCCGATTGCTCTGCTGTGAGCTTCTCATAATGTACATTAGAAGCTGCAGCAATCAGATAGAGCTCCGCCTCATTTCCTGGTTTAGGGACATCCAGCATCATCTAGCTCAGAGGTCAGCAATTTTTTTTGGCCACCAGGCCATTGCAGGGTGGGCAGCAGCACACTAGGCCGGACTCTCTCTCGAGTTCCACCCCCCACCCGGAACACCCCCTGAAGGTAAATCACTCTCCTCTGCAATGTATATGGAGGAGAGGGATTGTTCCCTATTTACCCCGGCGGCGGAAGTGTTAATGCTAGCCTCAGTAAATAGGGAAGGGAGCCACAACACGGAGGCTCAAGAGTTGCATGCGGCTCCATAGCTCCAGTAGTTTGTCCTGGCTCCGCCGCGGCTTGCCGGACAGGATTAGGCCGAATCGGCCAGGGGGTGTTAGGCCGGAACAAACTACCAGCTAGGCCTAAAAGCTGGAGTTTGCCGACCTCTGATCTAGCTACTTCTCCTCAGCCTGACTGTCCTGGCCCCACTTCTTTCTTATATTGGCATTTAGCTCTGTCAATATTGGAGTCTCAGGGTCACATATAATCATTACCTAGGGAGGTCTAAATGCAAATGAAACAAGCTTAGAAATGCCTACTCGTCCAGAATGACATCCACCCAATAAGGAATTTTGATATTTGCATAACTCCTCCCATGAGGAACCAGCCCACTGCTTGTATTAGGGCTCTTGAGAGTAGTGAGCCCAGGTGCTGTGGTATTTGCACAAAGCAGTAAAATAAAGTTAAGGCTTTAGATAAACATTAAAGAGGAACTAAAATCAAAATACCTCAAAACAAAAAAAATACACTTACCTTTAACGCAGGACGGTCCCGCGTTGTCCCGGTATCCGTCTTTAGGCCGGCGCCGCCATCTTCCCCTCTTTTTCCTGGTTCTTCTTCCTACGTCACCCGACCCAGACGCGAGTTTGGGTGACGTAGGTAAGAAAAAAACTTGCAGATCTGCAAATTTTTCTCTTTTCACCAAAAGGCTCCTTCTTCACATGCACGAGATGCGATGCGAGAGGCGATCTAAAATTAGAGGGCGGTACTGCACCCTTTTTTTTTTGCACTTAAAAAAAATACCAACAGAATTTATACCTTACATAAGAGGGTTTTCTTCCCTTTGATCTAAAGTGAAAATTCTGAGTTTAGGTATGCTTTAAGAAGATTTTATTTTTATAGATATTTTCTATCCAAAACATACAAATTGCCATGCATACCATGAAAAACACACACAAATGATTCCTATAGGGTGTAGACTGTGAGGTCCAGGCCCCTCCCCTCCTAACAAAATTCTCTACAAGCAGCTTCAAGCATTCTGCCACCTCTCCCTCTAAACAGACCACGTGATTTCACCCAGACCACGTGACCTTACCCTGCCCACTCTGTCCCATACATTTCCCAGGACAGGCCAGAGTAGTCGACCTCCGAGTGGTGTTTCTGTTTGCAAGGCGGGTTAGATAACTCGATCGGCGACTAGTGCTGCCTGGTTTGTTGTGTGGCGGGCTGCTGGCTGCACGCTGCTGTCTTGGTGTGTGTGTGTGAGGGAGACGCAGACTGATATCCGTCTCAGACATGGCTGAGTCCGCTGACAAGCTTTACCGGGCCGAGTACGCCAAGAGCGGCCGTGCTTCCTGCAAGAAATGCGGTGACAACATCGCCAAGGAGTCTCTTCGGCTGGCCATCATGGTGCAGGTAGGGAGTAGGTGGTTGAGGGTGCTAGGGGGCCACAGAGCCATACTGGGGGCCCTTTATCTCTAATTTCTGTACATAGACCTCCTTTATCATCACCCTTTGGGGCTCTTCTAGGTCTCAGGGCATGCTGGCACTTGTGGCCACACCATAGGTTTTAGGAAAAGCGAACCTGCCCCATCCAAAAGCAAAACTACCCTCTCCCCCTCTCTTACATCCTTGCCCCCAACCTGTCTGTGCCCCCTTAAAAGTGTGTACTAGATAAAACCCTGTCATGTGACTGATTGTGCATGCTGATTGGAGGGTCCAGTGATAAGTAGGGGTGTCACATGACTCCCCTCCTGTTATGTTGACTGTTCTTGTGCATGCTGATTGGAGGGTCAGGTGATAAGTATGGGTGTCACATGACCCCTCCTCATTCCTTCCATACCTGGAAGTACCCAGATTATAAACCATCTCCTGTTTTTTCAATGCATTTTAATAATCCCTGCCATGGAGATCCTTGTTATTATTAATAAACTGTATTTATATAGCACCAACATATTATGCAGCGCTGTACATTAAATAGGGGTTGCAAATGGCAGACAGATACAGACAGTGACACAAGAGGAGCCTGCCCAAAAGAGCTTACAATCTAATAGGTGGGGGAAGTATCACACAATAGGAGAGTGATATGGAATGGTGGGTGAGTAGTGAGGGTTTTAGGAGACAGAAAAAGATGGGTAGCTGAGGTTGAAGCGTTGGGTTTTGAGAGCTCTTTTAAATGAGCAGAAAGTAGGAGTAAGCCGAATAGGACAAGGAAGACCATTCCAGAGAGTCGGGCAGCTCTAGAAATGTCTTGGAGCCGTGCGTGTGATGAGGTTATGAGTGAGGAAGTCATTAGTAGGTCATTGGAGCAGGAAAGAGAGTGGCTAGTGGAGAATTTTTATATCAGGACAGAAAGTGGGACAAGAACTGTGGAGGTCTGATCTTTCATTTGTGGAAGTGAAGATCCCTTAGAACCGCTAGCCAATAGGAGCGCTCCCTGCGGTTTACGTTAACAACGCTGCTAAGCTGGTTGTCAGGGTAAACATCATGGAGCTGTCATTGGAGAACATTTCTGGTTTTAAATCAATATTCCTGATCACTGATTGCACAATGATCACGTTTATAATTATTATCAAGCAGATAGCAATCATTTATATTAATCACACATCTGTCAACTGGTGCGTGCCCAACCTAGATTTCCTAGTCCTGTCTGCATGGAGTTTGTATGTTCTCCTATATGATTCCGGCCACATTGCAGAGACATGATAGGGGGATCATCTTCTCCCCGCATTAGACAATGGCTGCGTTTAGGGACATCACACTATGAGCTCCCCTCTGTACATATCCTTTGCCCCCTGCAGAAGATGTTAGCTATGTTTTGTAGAATTGTAAAAAAAAAATGGGGAATAAAGGTTGCAATGTTTGTTTGGTTTTAACTGCTTTCTGGGGCTTCGTTAGATATTTCCCCTGACTTCCTGTTTTGGGGTCAACATTTTACCAGACAGGAAGTGAATGGTAAGCAGAGCATCAGGTTGGATTTATAGCATCCTGTAATTACCAGCTGAGAGAAAAGAGGAGGAACTCTGAAGCTGTCCTTGTAGAGGGCAGGATTCCATTTATTTCTCCCCCACTTGCAGTTAAGGAATGTTAATGGCTCTGCTTATCAGGGATGTGACATTCCATGACCCGAGCTCCCATCCTCCTGTTTGTAAACAATGGAGGGGGGTCTACTTTTGGTTGGAGGCATTTCCAATTCTTGTCAATTGGGGTTTTGTCTCTAATGTTGGGGGACTGGTTTTATATGCATCCCCAATACCCCTGATTTAAAGGGACTGTCCTTCTTCATACCTCCCCACTGCCCTTGATTTAAAGGGACTGTCCCTCTTCATATCTCCTAACTGCCCTTGATTCACAATGCTGTAACTTTTAAACATGGAGGAAGGGCCCCAGAAATTTCTGATGGTGGCCCTGAATACAGATATCCTGTATTATATTACCTGACCCTGTATAGATATGAGCACTTTCAGTACTATTAATATTACACAGTATTTATATAGCGCTGACATAATACGCAGCGCTGTACAAAATCCATAGTCATGTCACTAGCTGTGCCGCAAAGGGGCTCACAATCTAATCTCCCTACCATAGTCATATGTCATTAATATAGTCAAAGGTCAATTTTGAGGGGAAGCCAATTAACCTAATTGCATGTTTTTGGAATGTGGGAAGAAACCGGAGTACCCGGAGGGAACCTACACAAATACGGGGAGAACCTGCAAACTCCATGCAAATAGTCTCCTGGCTGAGATTGGAACCTGGGACGCTGCAAAGTCCTTGTCTGTAGAATAAAAATAAACACAAATGGCTGCTCCTGCTTTTTAGCTTTAGTATATTATTTCTTGTATCATCAGCTATGATTTCCCAAGGTCTGTGCAGCCTCTGGTGATTGTGATACAGCAGTTTCAGTGCAGACAGTGATGTCTGAATCTCTTTCTTATCTGGGATTGTGAACAGCTCCACTGTACTAACAAGACTGGAAAGTCCTCCAGCTGTAGTCATGCATATTGATTCCTGAGTCATTCTAAGTGTGGAGCCACCTCAATATTTTTCATTTTAATAATTTATTCTATCTGTGTCCTCCGATTTTTATTTTGCATCCTGAGATTGGTGATCATCCCAATCGTAGCCTGTTAGATATGAATGGGTACAGCGTTGTGTTTGCATGCATTTTCCTAATTTTCTGTTGTAAGATGGACATCGCCGATCCCCATACACAGGAAGCCTGCTTGTGATTGTTACTCTAAATGTAACCAGAAATCACATCATTTTTATTTTCCTTCATCTGAGGGAAGCTGAATGCATGAATAGTTCAGGCACGTGATTGTCTTTATATCACTTTGGTTTCTGGGCAACAGATAACATGGAGAGGAAGTGTGCGGGTTTTATCTCAGTCTGTCTGGTGGCTTGGTAATTATTAAAAAAAAAGTCACACCTGGTTAGTGGCGTTTACTGATGGGGCCCATTCATACCACATGTTATTGGCCTCCAGTGTATACATGATGGTGTTAAAACATTGCATTTTTTCCTATCCTTTGTTGCACATATTATTATAAACCTTGTATTCATAAAGCGCCAGTATATTACACAGCGCTGTACAATTAAATAGGGGTTGCAAATGACAGACAGATACAAAGAATGACACAGGAGGAGAGCCCACAGAGCTTACAATCTAAGAGACTGGTGGTGCCTCAGCAGGTAAGTGCTTGGTCTGACACTGATCCTTTTATTTTATTTTTTTCATTCAAGTCCAATGGGTAATATTAGCTCTGTATATAGGAGGACAGTCACTTGAACACTCCACACATTCATTTATTGTTCACTGTTGAATTTAGTGTTTTTTATGCTACTCATAATGAGTCCTTTTGGTTGACTATCATAAAATAGATTTCGACTCATAACACCCATTCCCCTCTAACCTATTCCACATGAATCAATTACTTACATCTTTGAAAGAATATATACATGCCTAAATCTGCCTTCCAGCTCCATTTCTAGCACTGCTTCTTATCCAGGTGACAGTTGATCCACTGCTGTAATTGCATGCACAATCCTAGTACCTGTCTGTCCCCTCTTACTGATAACACACTTTTATTTTATCTGCTGGGTACTACTGTAGCTCTTCACTCTCCCTCACCAACCCAAGGGTGGTCTCTGTATACTTTGGTATTAAATGCACTTAAATGCACAGTCCTTTTTTAAGTCCATGGAGGCAGTAGGATTAGCAGTCCCTGGACACTGCCTGTGCAATATGAAAAAAACATACAGCAAGGCTGCTGCCAAGAACCCCCTGACAAAAAAAAAAAATAATTTCAGAGTTCAACACAGTATTTTTTTTTAAAGTCGGGTGGGAAAAAAAAAGTGTAGACGGATGGTGGCCCCTGTATTGTGAGCCAACTCATCAGTAACCACCCAAAAACAGGTTATTGAAAACTGGCGGGGCTGGGGGGAGAACATTTGTTCCAATATGCTCTTGACCTTGTCAAGCTAGTAAGGATTAGTATTACAGCTGCATATTTCCAGCTCTTTTTTTTTTCTGAGGTTATCAGGAGATATCTGTAAGATACACGTGTAATCTGGTATGTGCTGGGGTTGGGTGTGGAAAATGGGAAGAGGGGGAAAAAAAAAAAAACTCTGCATGTTCACATTTCAACTGCAAGATTTTTACTGTACACCTGGCTGCCAAAAAAACCCTTACGAAAGCAGCATTACCTGCTCAGACATGCATTTATTTTGTTTAGTTTGTGACTGTCAAGCAAGCCATATCGGGCCACTCTCCAAGGAACCCCCACGTATATAAAGATGAATGTGATAGGGTAAAAAGAGTTAAGTGCACTTTAAAGTGCAACGCCCAGAAAAGTAAATGTTATCTAAATATGAAAGCCATTTATGTTCATGTGCGGGGTTAATAGCCCTAAATCCTCCCTTCTTTTGTAGTTCTGTGCATGAACAGTAGTGGATAAAGATGCTGTCAGCTTAGCCTTTGAGCTGTACAATGATGATACTACTACATTTACATGGTAATATCTGAGGTTTCCATGACATTTAGTGAAATGGCATTTTGACACTATTGGTTATATTTAAATGAAGCTTTTATTGGAACTTTACCTATGCTGATGATAATAGCTGAACACGCTGATTTTGATCATTTTGTTTTTACCTACAGGGGCAGGTGGAGGAGATGCCAAAGGTGGCAAAGCAGACATGACACTGAATGATTTTGCAGCCGAATATGCAAAGTCCAATAGGAGCACCTGCAAAGGCTGTGAGCAAAAAATTGAGAAGGTAAAATGATTCTAAACAAATATCTCTCAGCTATCACTGCAAATGGTGGTGGTAATTTGAAAAATGTTTTTTTATTATTATTCTAAAATTTAAAATTAGGGAATAAATGCTTTGCTGGCTTCTAAGTTTAGAGGCTGGGGGGGTTGAAAACAAACACACACACACACACACACACACACACGCGGTTGACATAATTTTACAGAGAAACCTCTATCATCCTCTGGTCTCATTGATCAATTTGAAGTGAAGTAGGTGCTACATAATATTAATATTATTACACAGTATTTATATAGCACCGACATATTATGTAGCGCTGTACAAAGTCCATAATCATGTCACTAGCTGTCCCTAAAAGGGGCTCACAATCTAATGTCCCTACCATTATCATATGTCATTAACACAGTCTAAGGTCAATTTTGGGGGTGAAGCCAATTAACCTAACTAATCTAACCTAACTGCAAAATCCCAATTACCATTGGGATTTTGGGATGGCATTTGCCATAATATAAAAGTATGCATACTTGTCCTCACACAAGTCAACCATTACAATGTCAAGGATCCCCCTCCTCATTCCTTTTACTATGTCTTTACTATGCAAACATTGATGATGTAGCTCTTGTTCTTATGTGCAGTGTTGAGCCCAGAAATTTTTTTAAGCTGGGTGGGAAGAAACTGTAGGTATTGTGACCCAACTGTTCAGTACCCACCCAAAAACAGCTGTGTGGTTACTGAAAAGTGCTGGTTGGTGCACCCAGCTAAAAAGGGTTGGAGAGAACACTGTACACGACTTCCATCATCACCATATCAGTCTCTGTTTTAGTATGTTGGGTCTATATGTTGTAGGCAGGGTACACCAATTTATAAAGCTGCTTGGAGCAACAGGAAGAAGTTTGTCTGGCAGAACAGACTTTGTCTGTACATATATACACAGACTTTAATTTTATAGTTTATGGAGTAAAAAAAAAGTGTCCTAATTTTTCCTGTGTTTTACGTTTCATTGTGTTTCCTATGTACAGGGTCAGATTAGATTATCTAAGAAAAGCTTGGATGTGGAGCGACCTCAGCTTGGCATGATCGATCGTTGGTACCACCCAGATTGCTTTGTAAGCCGCCGGGAGGAGCTTGGCTTCCTACCAATGTACAACGCCAGCCAAATGAAGGGCTTTACTATTCTGAATGCTGAAGACAAAGACGCTCTAAAAGCCAAGCTTCCTGCAGTAAAGAATGAGGGGTATGTCTGTGTTGAATAAGATTTTCCAGGTCCTTGTTTTGGTTTTTAAGCTGAACACCAATAAAGAACTGGGTTAAATTAATTTTGAGGTCTAGGAGGGGTATCGGGACCAGCACACTGATGGTCCAAGTTTTTGGGGAGTGGACCCTCAGTGTCCTCACCTACCATGGTCTCGGATTGTAGGGGATGAAGCCACTGCCCACAACTTTAACACAACTGCAATTTTCTGAAAGTCGCTGTTGTGCAACATATAAACGGAAGGTGACAGTGATAAAAAAAATTTTTAGAATCTCCCTAACTTTTTGGTCCTAGTTTTGAATGACAGGGCTGCACAGAAAACACATAAAATGTTTGAATCCTTGGTTCTCAGGCTGCAAAGTTTGGGATCCTATGGGAACAATTTATGCATCATAAGTGTTCTCAATACCTCAACAAAATTTTATGTGCCAGTTCTTGGTATCCAGGGTCACACTTATTTAGAATTCTTTTTCCTATTGGTGAAGATGTAAGTAAGGGAGAGTGTGAAAAAGCATCACAACCCATACACAAGTGTTTAAACACAGTAAAAGCAAAAGTTGCAGTAAAGGGTATGTAAACCGGAAATTGAAATCACAGAAGAATGTTTTTTTCTAATAACAATGCTGAGTTTATCTGTTTTATTATCTTTAGCATTTGCCTATAAAATGTGCTCATAAACTACCTTGTGGTCTTGCACGTATTAACTCTCCTACATCCTGTTAAATGTTGACAACACTCACTTTGTGTATCCCTATTCGAGGCCATTGCTGCCCAAGCACATTGAGGCTGGGTACACACGTGCAATTATTGTCATTGGAAAGGATCTTTTACATTGACGAAAGACTGAACGATGCATGAATGAGCGCTGTACATACAGCGCTGCTCTGCTGTATGGAGTGGTGAAGGGGGAGAACAACGGAGCAACACCCCACTGCGTTCTCTACCCTTCACTTTCAATACAGTTGTTTGCCATTTGTGGATCCACCAGAACAGGTCCGTGAACGATGAGCGCTGTGCGCTATGTCAGATTCTCATCCGGTATCAGCCTTGAGGGGAATATCAGACGAAAATCATCTGACGTGTGTACATAGCCTTGGTTTTCATCCCATGTTAGATCCACCCACACAAGCCAGGTTCTCCTTCCAAAGCACCCACCAGTGGTTTGAGGGGCAGCAGCTTAAGGTCTGGCAGTGTTGTGAAAATGCTGCTCTCCAGCTACCTCCTGAGTTCACTTTCGTGCATCTTAGCTGTTGGTTCACAACCGCAGAAATGGCAAGAGAGGGACTTTGAGATGTGCAGTAAATTAAAATGTATTTTACTTCATTAAACAACATTACTAGTACACTTAGATTTTTTTTTTTCTTTTATTATAACACACACAGATTAATGCAGCTCTGTATTCCTCAATACATGTTTATATGCCAGCAGTGCAGGGTCCTAAATCTGGTATCATCCTCTTACAGTACCTGTACAGAAGATTTTAAAGCTGAGAAATGGTGAAGCACCACAGAGAACCATTCTGTTAGGCTTCAGTTCTTTTACTAAACAAAATGTGCATCCCAGCCTGCACCACCTTTTGTCATTGTCCAGTCATAGGTTGGATGAGGGGCCAGATCCATAAGTGTTGCAGAACTGCAGCAGAGAAAAAACTGGCAGTATTCTGCCCAGAAAGTTTTTTAAGCTGGATGGGAGGAAGTTGTTGGCGGTTGGTGGCCCCTTTATTGTATCCCAACTCTTCAGTAGCCACCCAAAAACACCCGAGTGGTGCGCCCAGCTTAAAAGGGTCCGGGGAGAACACTGACTAGATGAAAAGAAATACAAATTATTTGTTTGCAATTTAGCAGTGCAAATGATACAAAAGCTCATTGACTGACAAGATGACAGCCTATTGTTTTTTCCTGATTTTTCTTGAATGATTGCTAAAGGGATTTCTTGCTTAAAAGCATTTTTGTTTTTACATGCTAATGTAGGTGAGATGCAGAGATCTGATCAGTCCTTTTGATTGGTACTATTGACCTGCTCCCACACAGGAAGATGTTCTTAAATGTCTTTCTGAAGGATTTCAATTTATAGACGTACATAATGGGATTGAGGGCAGAATTAGCATGTGTGAGAATTATCCCAATCTCCAGAATTACAGGTGGTATGTAACAATCTGGGCAGAACAGACTCAACCCATTCATGATATGCAGCGGAGCCCAACATAGCATGAAAAAGAAAATAATTGTGAAAAGAGAAGTTGCTGTTTTTAACTCCTTCATGCCAGCCCCTTGCTTACCAACAAAACCATGGTGGGTTCCTGCCAATGTTCCTTTGAGCTGCCTCCTTACTGCAGAGTAGATTTTGGTATAGATGATGGTCATAATGATGACAGGCAGGTAGAAATAGACAAAGGAGAAAAAGTAAACCAGATACGCCATGTCAATGACATGGACAAAGATACAGTAACCGTGCTCTGGTGGTGCTTTGTGCCAGCCCATAAGTGGCATCAGCCCACTAAGAAATGCCACGATCCAACCTGTGATGATCAGAATTAGCGTGTTTGTGGACGTCATAATGCTTTTATACCGTAGAGGGTTCAGAATGGCGATGTACCTGTCCACTGAGATGGCCAGAAGGCTGAAGGTGGAGCTCATGGTAAGCATGATAATGACGGAGAGCATCAGTAGACATAATTCCAGATTGTGTTGGGGTATTCCTATGCTGGTGAGAATAGCGCAGGGAATGGCGAAGGCTCCGACGCACACGTCCGCCACGGACAGGGACACCAGGAAGTAGTTGGTCACTGTCCATAGTCTCCGATCTTGCATGACTGCAACACACACCAGAATATTTCCTAAAGCTGCTGTGACGGCAATATCAATCTCCCCTGCAGTATAAGGTGGGTCCATGGACAGCATTAGATCTGTAGGTAACTGCAGACTGGCGTTCATATCCTCTTAAAATGTTAGGATCAACTGCATGAATAAAACTTACAAAAGAATAAAATGTTAAGGCAATACCTATGGGTGCATTGTTAGAATTGTACCATTTTTACCAATTTTGGGTGGGGGATTTCTACAACTCCAGTTTTATCCTTGATACCTTTTAGGGCTGAACTTCTAATTTTTAGAAACCTAATACTAATCATGTGCTGTGAGCCACAAAGGTATCAAATAGATGGTACTCCAAAGACTTTTTTTTAGAACTCCCCTGACTTTGGAATGGTCTTCCTCTTGATGTACTTGGTACTTCTAGTTAGTGGAAACTACTACGGGTGTCGAAAACACGACTCGTGTCAACTTGTTCGGCCGCCTCCTGGAAATTACCTACAGCAGCTGTGCCCCCTCGGCTCCTCCTGGTCCTACGACGGCAATCTTTCTTGACGCGGGTTTTTTTACACCTGGGCAATATATATTGAGCCGCGCAACAAATTCATCTTTATTTATACTATAAACTAATAGTGTTGAACTCTGGAGATAGAAAGAAAAATTGCCCTGTGCTGTGCTTTCTATTTCAAGCAGGGGCAGGCAAAGTTTTTTGGCCACTAGGCCATTTATGGGGTGGGCAGGAGCACACTAGGCCGGACCCGCCCTTATGGCTCTGCCCACTACCAGGGAACCCTGAAGTGAATTCCTTCTCTGTATCCATTGCAGAGGAGAGGGATTTACCTTCAGGGAGCTTTACGTATTTACTGTGGCTGCGGTAAATAGGGGAGCAACTGCAAGGGCGGGGCTCCGGTTGTTCCTAACGCCCCCTGGCCTATCCACCGGCAACCTGTGGGATGCCGGCCGGCGATAGGCCAGATCGACCAGGGGGCGTTAGGCCGGAACAAACTACCAACTAGGCCGTATCTGGCCAAAAGCCCGGTGTTTGCCAACCCCTGATTTAAAGGGTTAGTCCAGTGATTGTCAACCTTTGTAAGATGAGGGAACCCTTTCAGGTCTTCATGGAACCCTTGCTATAGTTACTATATCCACAGCTCACAGTACATTAGTACAATGTGAAGAATTCCTCTTACATGGCTGGCCATTGAGAAGAATGTCACCGTTACAGATAGCTAAAAAGATAATTGGTGTAACTTGAAGGTAAGCCTTGAGTGGTTGCATGTATTAGGTGGTCATACACTATTAGTGGTACTTTTTTTTTTTTGTCAGACATGTCTTGTCAGACATGTCTTGTCAGACATGCTCTTGTCAGACATGTCTTGTTTAGAAAGAAAAAGTCAAATGAATTGACTAAGCTAACTTTCTCAATCTTCTTCAACTAAAGCATAGCAAAATTAAACACAACATAGTGAGTACCATGCAATACATGCAAATTCCATCATGTTTTATACCTTAAAAAATGCTGCAAGTACATTATATGTATACCTTGATCCTTCCCAGTTTTCTCCCCAGCCCTTTTTACCTGGGCGCACCACCCAGAACTTTTCAGTAATCACCCGGCTGTTTTTTAGTGGTTACTTAAGAGTTGGGTCACAATACAGGGGCCACCACCTGCCTACAGCTTCATCGGTTAAAAAACATTTCTAGGTTGAACACTGCTTCTAGCAATATAGTAGATTTATAACTTCTTGTACACTCAAAAATGCTGTCAGCCCTGTCCAGTTATGCTACGTTGGACTACAGAACAGGACACCCCTTATGCAGTATTCTCCTCAGAAATTTTTTAAAGCTGTAGCTGGGCGGTCAAAAAGTGGACCTTTACAAAACATGACAAATTTAGTGTTGCTGGTTGTTGCCAAAGAAATCCCGTACCCTCTATAATTCTGTCTGGTTTATACTGCCCCCCCTATAATTTGTTCCAGCTTTCTAACACTTGCCCTGTTAGTATGTCCCATTTTTCCATCATCTTTGTGGTATTCCCTGACTGTCCAGTGCTCCTGTATTGTGACCCAACTTTTCAGTATTCACCCAAAAACAGCCCGGTGGTTACTGAAAAGTGCCAGGTGGTGCGTCCGGCTAAAAGGGGCTGGGGGGAAGACTGCTTTTGGTAAAAATTGAGAATACGGATGTTCGGTAGTTTGATGCTTTTTAACATTTTAGTGCATCAGAGAGATTGTCGTAGGCTTACCACTGTTTGTTTAGAGAACGCTAAGTTTCTAACAGATCAGTGGATATTTTTCTGTACCTGCAGGGATAAAACATAGGGAAATTTGCATGTATTGCCGAGATGTGTGTATTGTGCAATTATAGAAAATACCCCATATCCCCTCTGTAAATATTCAAATTACTCTGTCTACTCCAAAAATGAGTGGGCATGTTGGAGTTTTTGACAAGTGAACAGGTTTTTATTTTGGTAATCGCATGAGTGATCTTTATTGTGATGAATAATATTACCCACTCTTACTGCTGAAATATTTGCATCCCCAGTCAAGTTTTTTTTTTGTTTTTTTTCCTTTTCTTTCTTATATGCAATAACAGCCCTAGAGACTTAGAGAAAAGCCCCATCAAAGTAATCGGGGCTGTACTGGGCAGGCAGGGAAGATTTACAGCAAGTGGATGTGAACACATTTCAGACCCTAAAATATATGGAGCGGCAGAGTGGAATAGATTTGGACAAATTGTATTTGAGCCACTGATCACATCAATTTTCTGGTAGTACAGATATAATCCAAATATACAAACTTTTCACCTAAAATATTTCTACAGAAAATCCAAATAGACTTTCTAAAACTTACTGTCATTTCATGATTATTAATATTTTTAAACAGTATTTATATAGGGCCAACATATTATGCAGCGCTGTACAATAAATAGGGGTTGCAAATGACAGACAGTAACACAGGAAGAGCAGAGGACCCTGCCCGAAGAGCTTACAATCGAAGAGATGATGGACACTTACTTGCTGCTTGGGACGTTGTAAGTGGTGCTTCTGTGGTTCGGGCGATTGCAGACTTTTGCTCTCCAGGCCGGAGACTTCTGTCCCCCTGTATTTATGTGTGTTTTATTTCTCAGTTCTACATCAGGCCAGCTGCTCCACTTCATCACTTTAGTAAGGTGTTGACAGTAGATTTGATTAATGACTCTATTAATTAGCCATTGAAGCAGTAATGTCTTGTAATGTTCCACCCTAGAGGGTAGAAAATATCCATTTTGAGAGATAACAGGCATCACAGCTTGTCAAGCACCTATTCTAATTAGGGAGCTAGTGCAGATGGGATCCAGATTACAAGTTAGGATTCTGTGCTTTGTATGATCTGCCATATTTCCATCATAGAGCTGAATACACAGAATATTATTATTAGTCATGTCACTAGCTGTCCCTCAAAGGAGCTCACAATCTAATGTCCCAACCATAATCATATTTAAATAATATTACAGTCAAAGGTCAGTTTTGGGGGGAAGCCAAATAATCTATCTGCATGTTTTTGGAATGTGGGAGGAAAGCGAGGTACCCAGAGGAAACCCACGCAAACACAGGGAGAAACTGCAAACTCCATGCAGATGGTGTCCTAGCTAAGATTCAAACTGAGACCCAGCGCTGCAAAGGTCAAAGTGCTCACCTCTGAAGCACTGTGCTGCAGATGAAATACATACCTGCCCTGATTGTCCAGTCAAAGAATTTAGTTTTCTGCTTATTCCATTCAGAGATGTGCATCACTCTGCACACAGCCTGCGACTGGACAGTGAAAAGATAATAGCAGATTGATGAGCTCACTTTTGTCATTCTACTCTCTGTATGCACTGCAGCACAATCAATGGGCTCTTGGTGCTGCTACTCCTTCCTCCATTCTGAGTTCTTCTATACAGGGGGTTGTAAACGGCTGATACCAAAGCAAAATTAAGGTGTTTGCACATTTCAAACATTACATCTATTTTAATGATTACAGCGCTGCATTCATTTAGCTTTCATGTTCTTGCATTTAGCTTTTGAAGTTATTTGTTTGCGTCACACGGACATATTTGTTTGCGTCACACGGACTTTACAATCCTAACTCCTTGATTGGGTACACTTGCTAGTGCACACTGCAGCCATATTTGTAAGTAACGTTGGTTCATTCTCATGGGAGGTCCAAGGCAATCCAGTGGATGTAATAGAAATGAACAGGGCCACAGTGTTTTAGGAATAATTTGGCTTTTGGAATGTTTTGCTCTCAAAAGTCTGTTTGGCACCAGACATGGTGGCACTATGAGGATCTCAGGAGTGGGAAGGATGGAACATTTTTAGTATTGCCAGCTGCATTCTATATCAGTGGGTTACAAAATATCTGTCCATAAACATTCATTCTTTTTTTTGTTTTTGTTT
>NC_092861.1:147585421-147666579 GCF_032062135.1 Pyxicephalus adspersus | reverse complement strand
ACAGGAACAAACTGAACTTGTCTGGAGTATCAAGGATGATCTGAAGAAGGTTTGCAGCACCAATGACCTGAAAGAGCTGCTTATAGCCAACAAACAGCAGGTGCCATCTGGAGAAACCAATGTAAGTTTAGTGGGTAACTATTGTAAAGTTTTAGGGTAAACTTAGAAATGTTTCAGAATATGTGGAAAAAAGGTCATAGATTAGCCTTTAATCTCCCTGAGAAAGAACTACAGGAAGATCTCAAGATGCATTGGGAGCACATTAGGAGAAAATGTTCAGATGTTCTTATAATTAAGTGCTACAGTACGTTTCTTTTAACTAACTTTTTTTAGCACACTAGTTCTGCTTGGAACTAATGTAAAATATGTTTTTAAATGTGTAACCATACATTATCAATGTTTCATATCATGTTGGTGAATCAACAAAATAGTTTGTCTTTGCTGAATTTATTTTTTATTTTGTTTGTTTTTTTCCTATGAACCCTGCTATCCGCTTTCCTTTGCTGCAGATCCTGGACAGGGTATCGGACGGCATGGCTTTTGGTGCTCTTCTTCCTTGCGAGGAATGCCAAGGACAGTTTGTGTTTAAGACTGATGCCTATTACTGTACAGGGGACATCAGTGCCTGGACCAAATGTGTTGCTAAAACACAAACCCCCAATAGGAAGGATTGGGTAATTCCAAAGGTAAGTTTAAGAGGAAAAAAAACACAAACATTAACCCCATGTTTAGATTTAACACTTATAAGAACTTAATTTCTGTATTTTTTCAGGAGTTCCATGAAATTCCATATTTGAAAAAGTTCAAGTTTAAGAGACAGGATAGAGCGTTCCCTCCAGCTGTATCTCCCACATCAGTCACAGCTCCGGTCCCTGCAAAGCCGGTGGTTAAAGTAGAAGCGGTACCTGAAGGTAAACAATACACAGGGTTTCTACTGGGGCCTTTTTGCTGCAAGACTCCCTTCCTGCTTATCATCTCTGATCTCATTTTGTTGTTCTTTCCTTTTGGGTGTTTCTCGCTATGTTTTTGATCTTGATACTCTTCTATTCCCTGTGTTCAAAATAGTTGTCAAAGAGGGGCTTAACCATAATTTGGAGTGCTTTCCTTCACCTCCTGATTTGTCTTCACAGATTGTGAATGAAGTCCTAAAGGGGGTTTAAACTTTTATATACCCTCTATAATAAAGACCCCTGCTGCTGTAGATGCTTCATTACATCATTTCCATAGTACTGAGCATTACAGGGGTGAGGGGCATTAAAACACTGTCACACCAAAAAAACACAGCGGTTGTCTCAATTAAAATTGATGTTAAGGTTTATTGTGGAGCAGCAAGTTACCAAAAAGCTTTCACTAAAGAAAAGTACATAAAGATGCCCTTCATTTAGTACATGAGCTAAAATGCACAGGAGGAAAAGTGAGGTTAGGAAACCCACTGCAGAAAAGGTAACAAAAAATAAATAACAAAAAAGAATGATGGGGGATATTCATTTAAAAAGTTGAATTAGGACATGTGCTTGGATTTGATTATTTGCAGGAGGTAAAACCTTGCTGCAGTGCAAGAGTAGATGCCAGCCTGTGCAAATGAGGTTTCTAAGTTTGTGGTGGCAAGTGCACGAGACCAAACCTAAAACTGGCTACAGCTAGAATCTTGTTGCTGAGGACAGTTTTTCCCTTTCAGTGGTTTTATACGAACTGTATTTTCTTATGTCTTGCTGATGAATAAACTGCTTCTCCATTAGGCAAGCCACTGACAAATATGTCCGTTATGATTGTCGGCAAACTGTCCAAGAACAAAGATGACATGAAGGCGATGGTTGAAGAAATGGGTGGAAAGATTACTGGATCTGCCAACAAAGCCACAGTCTGTGTCAGCACCCAAAGTAAGACCCTCCGTGTGATGTGTGTTTTTTTCTGCTTTGTTTGCCTTGTTTGTCTTCTGTAATTGTAAAATTTATAGTTCACAACATTTTGTGTTTAGGTCCTACCTATAAAATCTTTGAGACGCTTTATCTTTGTTTAGTTTCTCTGAGGTAGACTCCTGCGTCTTTTTAGTCTATCTCTGGTTACTGTCTCCTATTAATTTTGCTCAGGTTGGAAAAGATTCAGCTGTTAGTTTTGCACAAATGACAGTAGATTTATTCTCATGACATAAGGCCTATTTTATATGTACAGTTTAGGTGCAAGTAGCAGAATTCTTCTTTGATATATTGACCTTTTTTATGCTCTGCACATTCACAGAGGAGGTGGAGAAGATGAGTAAGAAAATGGAGGAGCTAAAGGCTGCCAATATTCGAGTGGTGAGTGAGGACTTCCTGAATGATTTACAGTCTGGCAAGAGTTTCCAGGATCTGCTTACCCAACATGGAATCTCTACCTGGGGTGCAGAGATTAAAAAGGAGGCAGGACAGGAGACGCAGGCAAAACCAAAGTCTGGCACTGGGAAGAGTACTGGCAAAGTGAAGGAGGAGCAAGGTAAGTGCATCCAAGAGATTGTTTTTCTCCAGTTTGAATACAAGGTGCACTTTTTTCCCCCCATCTGAAGTACGTTTTTGTAAATATACTTCATTGTGAAAATAATAAAGGACCGTGATATCTGTATCAATATATCACCAACAAGACTACATAAAAATAGCTTTTCGATATGAATTTCTACTCTTAAAAGTTTTCTTTTTGGATTTCATTCAGGGGGCAGCAAGTCTGAAAAAAAGATGAAGTTGACCGTTAAAGGTGGAGCAGCTGTTGACCCAGACTCAGGTGAATAATTTACAGAAAAGCAGAAACTACTCTTTCCAGACCTGATTACCAATGGTATGGTAGCGGTTATTTCAAATTAGATTTAGTTTAAAATGTGTTCCGCCACGGTTTTTACTAGCATGAAGACTTTTCCTCTAAATTGCTGCTTGGATTTAAAGGAGCGCAACCTAATGATAGTTCTCAGGTTTTGCAAGAACCCTGCATTGTCAGCAGGTGTTTGCTTTTGATTTCAAATTGGCTTCTGTGTCCCTGTGGGACCCCCTTTGGATCTTTGTCCAGGTCATGATTGCACATTGCACCTTCCTGGCATTAGGCCCTTCCCCTGTATTTTTTCTGTCAAAAGGACAATGCCTCACCTGGCCTATAATATTTGGCAGACAGGACACCTGGCTTCATGCTGGCATAGAGTTTGGAATACCTCCGAAATCTAAGGCTAACCACAGACAGAACCCAGGATCTAAAGGGCTTTAAAAGGGGCACAGAAATTAATTGGAATGTAAAAATCTTTACAGATATTACATTTTCCCCACCTGAGATGATTGTTCTTGATCGTCTTTTTGGTAAAAATCCTTTACAGGTGTCCCACAACATTGTTTAGCTATTAGGACCACTGACTAATACTGACTTTGACTATTGTCATCCTTATTCAGAGCACTTGCCACTCATTCCTCATCTCCATAGAACAAGACAAACTGCTTAGCATTATTCAAGACACTTTTCTATAAAGTAATAGTTTGTAAAACTGTTTCTGGAAACAATCACTTTCATTTCAAGTAACATCACTTGGAACTTATATACAAGACTTAAAGCAAGCAGTCATTGCAGCTTTAATAAACTATTTCTATTCTTTTTATGGTTATTTGTTTAGTGTTAGGTGTAAGTTTTGTTTTTGACATAAATTACCATATGGTAGTCCCACAGTATCAAATTAACACTTTGAGATGGCTCCCTGCTTCCCTTGGCATGTGTGATCACATGTAAGTCATATTTAGTACACCTCATAGGTTAAAATCTCCTGTCTATGCTCTTGGGTGATATTTTAATTATAGTCCTAAAACACAGAGGAGCACACAATGCAGGTGTGAAAACCACACAATTCAACCCATGATTAAGTCCATGATTATGTCCACAGTGACCATTTTAGTACTTTATTTTAGGATCCTAATCCAGTTGAATTAAACAATGATTTTAGTTGGTTAAATTTTTAGGTAATACTTAATATTATTAAACAGTATTTTCATAGCGCCAACATATTACGCAGCGTTGTACAATGGATAGGGGTTGCAAATGACAGACGAATACAGACGGTGACACAGGAGCAGGGGAGGACCCTGCCCCGAAGAGCTTACAATCTAGGAGGTGGGGGAAGTAACACACAATAGAGAATAAATCTATTAATGCTCCCTTACAGTATTGGCAGGCTGGTAATTGTGTTTTTTTTAACACTTACAGTGTGTTTTAATTTATTTTTGTTACTGTAGATTGGAGCTCTCAGGCAATATGATAGATAGGTACTTTGCAGTGTAGCTGACCTTTTTTTCATTCCCTTCTATGACTCCGCCTAAATGCTGTTTATATGTTTCTGCCCAATTTATTGTAGCTTTCCTCTGCTTTAGTTTCCTTTACAAAACATCCATTTTTGCCATAAGAATAAAATTGGTCCTTGTCTTTAGATCAAATTTTCTGGAGACCCAGCAAAGAATGTGCATATCTCCTATAAACCCAGTTGAAAAAAACTAGAAACCACTACACTAGACCAATAGACAGGAGTCAACTTGTATGGTATAAAAAGTCTGATACAAATTGATATTTGATTGCTTTAGGACTTGAAAATTCATGTCATGTGTTGGAGAAAAGTAGCAAGATCTTCAGTGCCACCCTAGGCCTGGTGGATATATCCAGAGGGACAAACTCCTACTATAAACTGCAGCTGATAGAACACGACAGAGATGCAAGGTCTGTATCTGATTTATTATTGTGGATGCATACATATGTATCTTAGTTAACAATCTACAGAAGAATGCAAACAGGTAGGTAAAGTACCTAATTCATGGTGTGGAATAGCAGTTAGTGGTGCAATCCACGTGCTCCTACATCATTACAGTGTACAGTCATTATGTAAGGGGCAGTAGATCAAACCACAGCTTGTAGGTATTAGAAACCTTTTTGTGTGTGCAGTTTTTTTCACAATATTTGGTACATCTAACTTGTCTGATGGGTCAGAATAACAGCCAAGCAACATCAATGATGCCCTTAATTTTTTATTTTTTTAGATTGACACTTGAAGGATAATACATTATTATTCAAATTACATTATTAGCAGTTTTTTTCCAATAAAATTATATATAGGAACATTTTTAAAGTAATCCAGACAGGTTAGTGGGGACAGAATAATTTCATATAGGATAGGCAGGGTAGGCAATTTGGTGAGAGGAAGAATAGGTCAGTAATGTTTAGAGTCTCATAAGTCAGGTACTTGCACATATTGCATTTAATCATCTTTTTAACAAGTTAACCGGTGGTTTTAATTATCCGGGTTTGATCATTATTTTTTTTAACTCAGTACAAAACACTTATTTGTTCTGAAGTGTAATTTATAACTTTCATTGGTCTGTAGTTAATCCTTTGTTGTTCTCCTCGATTTTACAGGTACTGGGTGTTCAGATCCTGGGGCCGAGTCGGAACAGTCATCGGCAGTAACAAACTGGAGGAAATGTCCTCAAAAGAAGAAGCTATTGACCATTTCCTTAACCTGTATCAGGAGAAGACTGGCAATGCTTGGCACTCCACTAACTTTACAAAATACCCCAACAAGTTCTACCCACTGGAGATAGACTATGGCCAAGTAAGTGTTCGACATAGCATAACAGCAGCGATTAGCGAACCCAATTCTATTGACCTGAAAATCTGTGGACTTGTAGCTCAAGTTTAAACTTCTTTAGCATCTGCAGCATTGGTACTTATGTTTTGGTAGTCTGCTTTGAGACAGGATAGTATCCTGAGGTCCTCACAATTTCTTCTAATGATAATTGGTATTATTTTTGCTTATGACATATGGGAATAGCATGAAAGGAGGAACCGCTGGAGAGCAGTCTTTGGTCTTGGCACCTAAAACTCTGTTTATATTTCCTTACCATGAAACCCTGTATTTTACATAGATTCAAAAGAAAAAAGGAAGGTCAGCTTTGGGTTTTTCATAATTTAATCTATTTTTTATCTGGGCTATCAGTTTTTGTTCAGATTCTCACCCACGGTTTGGGTAGTAAAGTTCTACACTTCAAATCCTTGTGCTGGGTATTTGTGGTCCTTCTAACAGCTTTCAAACCCAGCTCTTACTGACCGCTTCGATTGTAAACCGGAGTTGTTTCCAAATAAGGAACTGCAGCTTGTAGATATAAGAAGTGTAAAAAACGAATGTGTGAGTAAACCCCCATTATTTGTAATACAATTTCTGTGCACTTTATAAAAGGTAAAAATGTAGCCAGTTTATTTCAGTTAATCAATACATAATGATGGTGCTATATTTTGCTTGGGCATCTAGGAATTCATAATCTGTGGCCATAGCAAGGGTTAAACCAGTAGTATGTAACTCATGACACCAACATAGTGGCATCACTATGCCATTTATCAAGCTACTTTATTATATTACATTAGTTCTTTATTGTTGTCTTTGTGTTTGTCAGGAGGAGGATGTGGTGAAGAAGCTCTCTGTAGGAGCTGGAACAAAGTCTAAACTTGCAAAGCCAGTGCAGGAACTCATCAAGATGATATTTGATGTGGAGAGCATGAAAAAAGCCATGGTGGAGTTTGAGGTAAGTTATCCACTAAATTAGTTTAAATATAACCTGTACATCTCATAATTATATTTTGGAGAAAAGATTTTAGGGTTCCCTACCATGGGAATAGTGAGTACAAATCGAGTTCTTTAGTAAATCATAGTCCCCAGTAGGAGAACGGAAGTCCTGATTCCCCTATATATATATATATATCTTTAGTTATACTTCATTTAGAATTCTCCGTCTACTGGAGACTTTTCTTAAAAAACAATATTTGATAGGAAAGAACAGGTCCAGAGAAGTATAACACAAATAGTGCATAATCATATCGGGGGAGACTGCAGGAATGTACAGAAACCTTTTAAATATACATTACAGGAGATTTGGAAATGTGTGAGGTTACAATCGGTAACAAAGGGTATGTTACTAGCAGGAGGGAAGTTCAAAACTAACCAATTTTTTTTACCGAGTAAGCTATGCTTAGGTAAAAGTAGTAAGTCAGTCCAGAGATGCAAATTTAAACATGCTTGAGACAAAAAAGCACACAAGTTTATTTTAAAAGAAGCAGATTTGATTAACTACTTTGTTTTTTTCTGATGTCACTTTTCTGTTTCTCATCTAATTTATATAACATTTTGTTCCATATCATTCTAGATCGATCTACAGAAAATGCCATTGGGCAAACTTAGCAAGCGACAGATTCAAAGTGCGTACTCTATCCTGAATGAGGTACAGCAGGTGAGTAAAAATAATTCTATGCAATTACCTGGCATATTGGAAATTTGTGAGGTGACATTTTAAACCTTACCCATTCCACTATGTTCTAGGCTGTATCTGATAGTGCTCCTGAAGCCCGGCTACTGGATCTGTCCAATCGCTTTTACACATTAATACCTCATGATTTTGGAATGAAGAAGCCCCCTCTCCTGGATAACGTGGAATACATCCAGGTCAGCGAATAGTTTGTGTAGCCGTATTGATCCAACATAACCTGTAAACTTCTTAAGAGAAAGCTTCAGGATGCAGGGTAAACATTTGATTTTTCTGTTTCAGGCAAAGGTGCAGATGCTGGATAATCTGCTAGATATAGAGGTCGCTTACAGTCTTCTGAGGGGTAGCACAGAGGATTCAGAGAAGGATCCCATTGATGTGAAATATGAGAAGATTAAGACTGATATTAAGGTAAGGAAATCTCACAGGAGCCCAGATCATTGACTGAAATAATTTATTACAAAGGTTTGAAAGCAGACCTTTTCAACTAAAATTTTTAACATTATGTTCTTGTAAACCTACCTGTACCAAGAACCAACTTCATGAGAAACTGCTTCAAATGCAACACCCATGTGACCTCAGCATTTGCATCAGTTCTTCATCCAGCTCTTTTTGTAAATTAATTTTGCATTGTTTGAAGCCTGAATGTCCAATTTAATTATCTATTGCTCTCTTTCTTATAACAGGTTGTAGACAAGGACTCTGAAGAAGCCAAGATAATCCGTCAATATGTTAAGAACACACATGCTGAGACACACAATACTTATGATTTAGAGGTCCTTGAAGTAAGTGGTTTGAATGTAATGTTATGTGGGGCCCCGGGTAGAAGATCTCAATATACATTTGCCCCAGTATAATCCTCTGTTTTGCTTTGTTTCCCCAAAAGCACAAATTCCTTGTTAGACACAACTGATACAATGATGTTAAAACTCCTAGACCACTAGGAATCCAGTTGAGTTTCTGTAAAAACATGTAGATAAAACTGGCAAAAAATCTAAACTAGCTATGCAGAATTAAGCAATAAACCATGTTTTGTGCAATACATGTACAAGGAGATTTCAATAGAAGTCTTTTATTGTGGTTTATACGTCCTAGTACAGGAAACTTTAATATGTTTGTGTTAATTCTCATATTCCTATCTGCATAAAAATAAAGTAGGTTTTCTGTTGTGCAAATATATTATATTCTAATTACATGGTATGGTTGTTTCATTTGCAGTTGTAACTCACAGGTATACTAGATATGCAATTACTTTAGTATTTATTTATTTAAAATTGAATTCTAAATTTTAACCCGCTTTGTTACTTACACAGATCTTCAAGATTGAGAGAGAAGGAGAGAAACAGAGGTATAAACCATTTAAACAGTTACACAACCGTCAGCTACTCTGGCACGGATCCCGAACCACAAACTTTGCTGGAATCCTTTCTCAAGGTTTGCGCATTGCCCCTCCTGAAGCACCTGTTGTGAGTATACTTTTCATACCTTCTGTATACATTGTAAGGGATGGGAACAAGATACTATAGTGTGGGCACAAAATGATGCAAAGCATCTGTCTAGTAATGTCAGAATCGACAAAACATTAAGAAAACTGAGCTTGTCTCTTTTCGCTGCCTTGCTATCACTCCGTCCTTCCAATTTTACTTTTTTAAATCCTTGTCCTATAAACATGTATGTCTATATAAGGACAATTCTCTGACTTCTCTGACTATGTATAGATGTTCTTGGTCACAGACCCGGTGTTAAAGCCAAAGGTTTAACTTAATTACATGGTTCAGCAATAGCAGGTTCATAATTTACTTAGTACAAAGTTTACTTCAGGGATTTTTGATTAGAGTTTGAGTACTAAGTATTTTTGAGTATTGATAATTGTCTGTTCGTTTATTACCATTTGCTCCAGGCAGATTTGTAAGCCAGTAAAGCCAGAAAGAGCTCTTTTGATGCAGTTAACCAGACTGAACATGTATTACAATATATGCCAACCAAAATTTCCCATTTTTTTATTCAAACGTTTGGTAGATACCTGTAAGGGTATATACTGTGTGGGTAAATCCATCAATAATTGTATTGTGCGGTCATCGTGGACTCTCCAGTTTTTGCTTTGGCAGCCACATTGACCAAAAGGGGCTTTCAAAGGCAGAAAGGGCCAGGGGCAAGGGTCCTTTTTATTTATTTAGTTTCATTTAAAGTGTATAAGCACCATCAACTATCCATCTCTGCAATGCACAAAAAGGCAAATCTATTGGCTAGGAGATTTATTATGTAATCTAGAGAAGCACTCTTTACCCTTGAAATTGTGGTTCCAGTAATTTTTTGAGTATTCACATGACGTTCACATTTCTTGCTCTCTTGTAGACCGGTTACATGTTCGGTAAAGGTATCTATTTCGCTGATATGGTATCTAAAAGTGCGAACTACTGTCACACAACACCGAATAACCCGACAGGTTTGATCCTGCTGGGAGAAGTTGCCCTTGGAAACATGTAAGTAGAAATCAACTGAAAATATATATATTCACAAACTCACACATATATACACATGCACACACACATACGTACGTATATACACATGCGCACACACACATATTTTTGGCACATTTATGCATGTTCTGTAGTACATTAGGAGCTCAATTATACTTAGATGTTCTGGTACCTTAAAGCACTTGCAATAATGTTTCTTGGCACACATTAACATGTTGTGGTAAAGCAGCCTATTAATTATGTATGTGTGCATCACATCACCTCTTACATCTTTATTTTCCAGGTATGAGTTGAAAGCTGCTTCCCACATAACAAAACTACCTAAGGGTAAACATAGTGTGAAAGGTACGTGGTATATAGAACCTAGCTGTTTTTCTTTAATCTCTTCATTAATTTACTTAGAGGTGTTTCAGTTACATGTAGAATTAAGGATGGTTTATAGGCAGATTCAAACAACTCAGTTTAGCTGCAGCTATTTAACCGAGATCACTACAATTTAGTTGTAATGAGTAGGTATTTTTAAGAGCTTCACATGGTTGTACCAAATTAATATGCAGCCCTTTCAACTTCCTACGTAAAGAGGACCACTAAAATCACTAGAGCTGTTTTACCTGTTCTGGTTCTTTCTCCTACATAAGCATACATAGTTGGGGAAACCAGCATTATCCTTTTCTCTGCTGCTTTTTCCCCCACCCCGATCTTGGGCTCTTCATGATTTTATCAGCTGGTCCCTGCTGACATGCCACTAATCCTTTTAAATGTTGTTGAGTGTATTATATCAGCAGACGGGGTTACCTGTCTTGAATACTCCTGAGATATTCACATCGCACAACCCAAGCTATTAGGGCATTCTACCTGCCTGTGCAGTGGCATACTAAAAGGGGAACTGGGGAAAGGCAATATAATCATTACAAAGGATGAGGCATTAGGAAGTGGTCCTATTAAACAGAAGCAAACACCTCTCCCTTCACCAAAAAATCGAAGCATGCTGAAAGTCTTGTTTAAAGATCAGAACATTGTTTTCAGAGAGAACCAGGTTTGAACTTTTGACAAAACTTTTGACAAAATGTAGACAGTTATGTTAACATAGCAAATTGGTGTTGCAGATTTGTTTTCTTCGTCATGTTTCTACAAGTTTAATATGGTTTAAATTTGATTTAAAAATATCTTACAGATTTGTACAGTCATGGCTGTGGAATTCAATCTCACAGATGATTGTAAGTTGTACCTGGGAGCTGAATTTGTAAAAAGTGTTGTTATCTCTTCTGTTTTGTAGGTTTGGGCAGAACTTCACCTGATCCCGCTGCTACTGTACAACTTGATGGAGTGGACGTTCCTCTGGGAAAAGGCATTTCCACCAACGCCAGTGACACCAGTCTATTGTATAACGAGTATCCTTTTTTACCATTGCTACTGTTCATTGCACTACTAGGGATGAATGTATTTGATGTGTGTGTGTTCTTATATAACATAGAGATATTATTATTATTAATAATAATAATCTTAATAAACCGGATTTTTATAGTGCATTGATATTAAATAGCGCTGTACAATAAATAGGGGTTGCAAATGATACAAACAGTGACACAGGAGGAGGAGAGGACCCTGCCCCGAAGAGCTTACAACAGGGGTGTCCAAACTTTTTGCAAAGAGGACCAGATTTGGTAAAGTGAAAATGTGTGGGGGCCGACCATCAGCACGTACTCGGGGTTAGTGTGGGCTTGGTCTGCGCAGGTCCCGCACAGCACACGTCCACCAGGGTGACGTAAGGAGATTCCCTGTGCACGGAGTCCGGTGTCAGTGCGGGCTCCGTGCAGAGCACATTGTTGGAATCAGAGTGGCCGTGGTCGGTGCGGGTCCCACACAGCACAGGCCTGCTATAATGACTTAGGGGATTCCCAGTGCACACATGGGGACTCCCATCCTGCCGATTATGCCCGCCGAGTAGCAGGCCAATAATTGCAAGGCGGTTGATCAACTCTAATGAAATATAAATTAGCTTTTTTGTACGTGTGTATTTTATACTTTGGTCAACAGTGCTGGCGGGCTGCATATTATTGATTTTATGACAGAGGCTGCTGGCCGGTGAAAATCTAGGTGGGGGAAGTAACACAATAGGTGGGCATCTAGGTAGGGGAAGTAACACACAATAGGAGGGGAGGATATGTTATACATATTGTAACATATGAGACGTTACCTTTGCATATCAAATACCTAGATTAATTATTAATGGAGTGATTTGTCCCCATACATGTTCATTAACACATATCTGCTCTGTTTGCTATTTATTCACTTTACAATGAGCAAATTGTGACACAAAAAATTTAGCAGATGGTTCTCATAGTCTTTCATTCAGTCTGTGCATTCTGACCCATTACATTTTTTTTTTTACCGTTTAAAAAAACTATTCGTACCTAAAAAAGGCTAAAACTGGACATGTTCTGGAAATGTGTTCTCTCCTGTTAAAATCGTTAAGAAAACCTTAAACCAGACTGAAACGTTTTTTGCTTTACACAAAAGGGTGGATAACCCTTTAATATAAGGATGTCAATACCACGTATGCGCAGTGAGATTGGCTCTTTTTTATCTTTTAGTTTAGTTCTGCTTTTAGCTCCACATTTTAGAGTGCAAGTGCTGTTTAGTGTAGAACTCAGCTCTGTCCTGGACCGGTCATCACTGCAGGGAAGGCTACACATAGGTGAGTATGTGCCATAATAGGAAAGTATTCTGTGCAAAATTGTTGATTATGGCAGGAGCTCACCACCAACCAATGCGTTTAGTTCTGCGTTCAGCTGGGTCTCGCTTAGTTCAGACCTGTCGGAATTCAGAATGCAGTGTGCCATTAATACATCAATATTATTATATCAATGCAAGCCAATAGGAGCAACCACTGCAGGTTGCAGAATATGGGCACCCACCAGACTGGTTGAATGTTTGCAGCAGCTGGGGAGCTGTGGCAGTTCGAGAGAGGTAAATATTTTACTTCTTTGAGCAGGTGATGTGCTGACAGGGTCTCTTTAATCATTGCTGTTGGTCCAGCTCCATTTTGTGATGTTATCAAACAATTTTCTCACTTCCAAACAGTGTTTGTACCTTAACTTCTCTCTTCAGATATATTGTATATGACATTGCCCAGGTGAACCTGAAGTACCTCTTGAAACTGAAGTTTAACTACAAAGGCGGACTTATGTGGTGATCGCACTGCCTTGCAAACCATGGTTTATACTTTAGACCCTTTACAGGTTACCAATAGACCTTCAGCGTCTGTGGAACCACAAGTCTTATCATTTCCTGCTATCCAAATATTATACGAGGTTAGCTTTTCAGATAGGGCCTACCAGGTCATTTATATCCACAGCAGCTGAAGATGTACCAGCTGCCCATCAACGTAGATATGCAAACTGTAGAACTGAGAAAGCCTTTTCCTGACACACTATAAGGATTATGCTTAATCCCTCCACTCACCACAGGGGGATGTTAGTAAAATGCACTGTGATACATGGCTAGCCTTCCTTCCTATATTGGCAGTACACATGTATGAAAATGCAAAATGTATGCTACTGACATAGAATAATTTCTGTAATTAATAGACAGTATGGCTCATTTTAAGCCACTGCGACCATTGTACTAAACTCTGTCAATGTTTGTAGGATCCTGAATCTTCACTATGTGCTCTAGTCAAAAATATTCCAAAAGCTACAAATATGGCATGTTTTGGATTTCCTAATAGTGTTTTCTGGGACAGTTATATTGCCCCCTATTTAGTTATATTAGAACTCCATGCAAACAGTTAAATACACATTAAAAATGCATGCATCTGATTTGTGATTCTGCTTAGCTGGTCTTGTGCTTCACACGACTTCTGCTGAGAAAAGAAGGAGATGGCAGAGCAGAAATGTGAGACTTTGTACATAATCGGGAACCACAAAACTGTCTGAAACAGTCATAGATCCAAGTCATGAATTCAGGATGCGTTAACTTTTTGTACGTAGCTGTTTGCTGGGAGTTTCACTTTAAGACTGTTTTTTCATTTTTTTCAAATGCAATTGTTTGTTTATTTTCAGATAAAAAAATAAAACAAATTTACCTGTTAATTTTTTGCACAGACTGGTCTTTTTCTGTATGAGTTTTACGGTCAAATTCAGCATTGATTCATTGTACTTAAAGTGGAATTTCACCCATTCAGCACATAGCAAAGGTAACTAATGCTGTTATACTATGTATACTTCTGTATTTCTGTAGTGAAAGGTAATGTTCCTCTCAGTCTCGCACGATTTGATGCCATCCTCCTCTTGTACCCTGAATGCATTCCATGCTCCTCAATTCATAGGATTTGATTTAATAAAGCTTTCCAAGACTGGAGAAGATAGACTATCATGGAAGAACCTGGGTGAGCCTGCAAACCTGGAATGGATTCCTAAAAAATCATTTGCGCTCAGTTGAAAAATGTTTTCAATCAGATCCAATTCAGGGTTGCAGGATCACCCAGGTCAATCGTCTCCAAACTGGGCAGCATGGTGGCTCGGAGGTCAGCACTCTGGCTGTTGCGGCGCTATGTCTCAGGCTTGAATCTTGGCCAGGACACTATCTGCATGGAGTTTGCAGGTTCCCCCAGTGTTTGCATGGGTTTTCTCCCACATTCCAAAAACATGCAGTTAGGTTATTTGGCTACCCTCTAAAATTGACCTTAGACTGTGGTAATGACATATTTTAGAAACATTAGATTGTGAGCTCCTTTGAGGGACAACTAGTGACAAGACTATGGACTTTTTACAGTGCTGGGTAATATGTTGGCATATTGTACCAGGGTTTTTTGTTTTTTTTGCCTTCCCCTAGATCAACTATGTCCATGTATCAACTCAGTGGTTGGAGATATTTATGGCTTTTTGTTAACCTGACTTACTATGATACTGTGTTTTCTGCTCTGCTTACTACATCCCACCAGTGCATTATGGCTTTTTAGATGATTACTAAGCAACACATAAGAATAGACTTTGCAGAAGATAATTTACATGATTATCAGATCTACTGTACATTATGAAAAGTGATGGTTAGAATTGTGTTAGAATGAACATCCATAACAATGAAAATATTGGAGGTGCCATTGCTTGGTTAACTGTGTCGCCGAGTAGGGATGCCACAATCGGGATGAAAGCATCGGGCAGTAACAGCATTTATTTATTTTATCCTTGTTTGTTCAGGTCAATGCTCAGCACGGCCTAATAGTCAGGATAAACCTATTCTGTGCTTCAGGGCCTAAGGGTCCTCAAACCTTTTTTCAGAGCGAACTTGATTGTGTGCAGTCATGCTTGAGTGTGTTTTGTAAGGTTGCCTTTAGAATTGTTTGCTCCCTTAATGCATGTTTATTAAAACATCCCATTCATTATGATGGCATTGCCCATATCCAACACAGCACACAAGGGGCTATGCATTGCTTATTTTTTACTTGGCATTACTACAACATGCTGAACAGATGCTAGGAAAATCAAATCCTTAATTATTCCAATTTTAACTTTTAATGTGCAATAAGGTCCCACCTAAAATTCACTGTCCTACTAAATGCTGTGCTCAGTTTTTACATCTCCACCCACTTTGTATCAATCCAATATTTCTATGTCAATCCTGTGAATGCTGCATCAGCTGCTGTCTGCAGAGGAAGCAATGTATCATAGGTGACATTAGAATGGTGGAGATAAAAAAGGGTTAATATGTTTGGGAAAGTCATAGGGTGGGCATGCTGGATACAAGGGAAGTCCATAGGGTGGGCATACTGGCTGCTAGGGAAGTCATAAGGTGGGCATGCTGGCTGCAAGGGAAGTCATGGGGTGGGCATGTTGACTGCAAGGGAAGTCCATTGGGTGGGCATACTGGCTGCAAGGGAGGCCAAAGGGTGGGCATGCTGGCTGCAAGAGAAGTCATAGGGTGGCCATGTTGGCTGCCAAGGAAATCTTAGGGTGGCCATGTTGGCTGCAAGGGAGGCCATGGGGTGGGCACGCTGGCTACAAGGGAAGTCATAGGGTAGGCACACTGGCTGCAAGGGAAGTCATAGGGTGGGCATGCTGCCTGCAAGGGAAGTCATAGGGTGGGCACGCTGGCTGCAAGGAAAGTCATAGGAGTTGGAGATGTTGAAGCGAATATAAATATTCCAGCGATAAAAGTAAAATGTGTTTTGGGCAAACAATAACATACAAGTATGGAGCCAATGCTATATATAACTCAAAGCAAATCTGCTGCATTGTAACAAAAGTATGTAAATAAACTGTACCTATATGTATTTATGTAAAAACAAAAACCTTATTAGTTCCACCGCAGATATTTATGGTGGTTTCGGTTCTGTTTTTGCATTCTTACTACATTTATTTGTCTTGTAATTAAAGGGGTTTTCTTTTTCAAAAGTTCGCAGAGTTCTCTTCTCCTCCTGTGTCACTGTCTGTATCTGTCTGTTATTTGCTAACCCTATTTAATGTACAGCGGTGAATAATATGTTGGCGCTAAATAAATAAATAAATACGGTTTTTGTCTTATTATCCATATTAATATGGTCCCTGAAGACCTTAAAGTCGTTTCAAGGGTTCCTCCCCATGTTATAAAAGTCAAGGAAGGCTGCTTAAAGGGCACTATTTATAAGAAAACATTGCTTGATTACGTTATTGCTATTGAAACATTGGAAGATTCCCACCAGTGAATGTTTGAGGAAATTATTATTATTAATAAACAGTATTTGTATAGCGCCAACATATTACACAGCGCTGTACATTAAATAGGGGTTGCAAATGACAGATACAGACAGTGACACAGGAGAAGGAGAGGACCCTGCCCCAAAGAGCTTACAATCTAGGAGGTGGGGGACGTATCACACAATAGGAGGGAGATATGGAATGGTGGGTGAGTAGTGAGGGTTTTAGGAGAGAGAAGAAGACGGGTAGGTGAGGTTGAAGAGTTGGGTTTTAAGGATTATTTTAAATTAGCAGAAAGTAGGAGCAAGTAGAATAGGACGAGGAAGACCATTCCAGAGAGTCGGGACAGCTCTAGAAAAGTCTCAGAGCCGTGCGTGTGATGAGGTTATGAGTGAGGAAGTCATGAGTAGGTCATTGGAGGTAAATTCCCTGTTTTATAAATAGAGCCCATAAACCTATATATAGTATTTCCTTTTACTCCCTTTATTACAATCAGTTACCAGGGGGGAAGAAAAAAAACGTGCAGGTCCCTAAATATCCCTATCAATAAATCTCCCATTTTTAACCACCGTAGCCGTATTCCCGAGTGTGGCTCAGGGTAAAAAAAAAAAACATGCAAAAAGCTGTAATCCTGAGTCACACTCGGGGTTGCTAAAAACAATAAAAAACCCTCACCTGCTCGTCCATCCAGGTCCTTGGGACGTGTCCTCCTTCTCCGATCTTCTTCCGGTGACTGCAAAAACGTTCTCCGGGGTTTCCATTGGTTCGTGCGGGAGGCGCGGCCGGAAATTTAAATCATTTTGTATTGGATTCAATACAAAATAACTATTGAGTCCAATACAAAGAAATCTTTATATTATATAATTATATATATATATATATATATTTTACATGCTACTGTACATTATATTACACGTTTCACTTTTTTATGCACCCCTTTTTTTTTTAAAGATTTTTGTGTTTTTTTTTTTATTTAAAGTTTATTAAATTTATTAAATGTTGTACATATTTCGGTGACTTATGCCTAAGAATTATAAACCTACAATGTAAAATACATTTCCATGCAAAACAGTGTACCGCTTTTTGCATGAAAATACGGAGAGAATTAGAACGCCAGGGAGGTTAAAAGACGTGTAGTGTATAAAGTGCTTTTATGTGTGTAAATTGGTATACAATATTGCCACAAAAAAAATCCTTTTTCTTCAAATAAAAGTATTTGTTATCCTAATTAATGACAATTGTATTGCTAAATAACCCTGAAGCAAAGATTTAAAAAAAAAAAACTGCCCTGACCCATAAGGGGTGGAGTTTTGCAGAATGGAACACAGCAGGATGAAATGATGGACAGCCTAAATCCATGAATGGTTGGTGCACAGGCCAGGATAACAGGGAATGTACAATTGTAATCCCAGATTTCCAGCAATGAGGAATGCAGAACAGGAATCCTGGCAGCCTCCATTGAAGTCATTTGAGGTCACATCCAGCAGCTGCCACGTGTCATTGCTAAAAATAGCCCAACATTGGATCAGGACTGGCAGAAAATAGCCCAAATCTCTCAGATATTCCAGGATGTGAGAAATCTAAATATCACCACTCACAGTAGATCTGTCATTGTTTGCATGTGCAGGAATATGTTTTATAAATAGCTGCACAGATGCTATCATTGCTGGGCTTTTCTCTCATTTGTGTCACCTGCAGTGTTTTTTGGTATGCAAAAAGGCCGAATTTAAATGTAGTTTTTGGAAATACAACCACCCACCCGAATTGGCTGCAAGTGAGATAGAAGATAAAGTGCAGCGCGCGTCCCCGCTGGCAGCCACGCGCGCTCCCGTGGTTCCCTTTTCTGTCTCCGGCTGGGTGAGCGGCTCCGGGGGCGCGCACGCAGCCCGCGCTGTGTTTGTGCTGACGTCATGATCTCGCCCAGCAACGCGAGCGGGATCGCGAATGGCGGCGCAGAGAGGGGAGTTCAAACCCAACGGAGGCTCGACAAGCCCGTGACTCGGCAACATGAAGAGGATGAAGAGCGCCAGGGGCCCCGCCGGCTCGGGGGCGGAAGACGAGGAGGGGCCACACTCCGACCTGGCCGATGTGGAGGGTGAGAGAGGCGGGGAGCGGCTGTCACTGAGAGGCGGCTGTATCTGTCACCCAACGGGGGCGACACTGCTACAGACTGACAGAAGCCTGAGGAAGGGGAGCCTGGAAGGATGGGGCCATTTGGGGGCCCCTATGCCTAACACTGAGTTCTCTGAGGAGGATAGTTATCAACCTAACACTAGGGGGCCCCATACCAAACACAGGGGCCCTGACTGAAGAGGATAGACAATATCACTAGGGGGCCCCATACCAAACACAGGGGCCCTGGCTGAAGAGGATAGACAATATCACTAGGGGGCTCCATAACAAACACAGGGACCCTGGCTGAAGAGCATAGCCAATACCACTGGGGGCCCCAACAAACACAGGAACCCTAACGGAGGACTATAGCTAATAAAACTAAGGGGCCCTACACTAAACACAGGGGCCCTGACTGAGAAGGGTAGCTAATACCACTAGGGGGCCCAATACCAAACACAGGGTCCCTGACTGAGGAAGATAGCCAATACAACTAAGGGGCACACCAAAACAATAGCACTGGGAGGCTTGACACCAAATACTGGGGCCCTGACAAAGGAGGATAGCCAGCAACACTAGGGGGCCCTATGTTTAATACTGGGGCCCTGACTGAGGGGCATAACCAAAAACACAAGGGGGTGGCGCACCAAATAATTTGGCCCTGACTGAGGAGGATACTAGGGGGCTCTATATCCAACTCTGGGGTCCCTAACCCCAGCCAATACCTCTAGGGTTCTCTCTACACAACACAGGGGTCCCTGCCAGAGGAGGATAGCTGATACCACTAGGAGGCGCTATACACAATAATGGGCTCTATAACCCCAGCCAATACCTCTAGAGGTCTATCCACACAACCCTAGGGCCCCAGAATGAGGATAGCCAATACCACCGGAGGTCTTTTTTACTCAACATCTAACTCTAGGGGTCCCTCCACACAGCTCCTGTGCCCCTGACTTAGGAGAATAGCCAATACAACCAGGGGGCTATATACCCGAAAAGAGTCCCTGGTGGAAGAGAATAGCTGTTTCTCCCAACACCTCATCCCCAAAACCCTATAGAGCAGGGATAGGCAAACACTGGCCTTTAGGCCAGATACAGCCTAGCCAGTAGGCAAATCCGGCCTAATGCCCCCCTGGTCGATCTGGCCTAATCCCGGCTGGCAGCGGTCGGCAACCCGTGTCTCCGGAGACGCATGCGGCTCTTAAGCCACCATGGTATACCTCCCTTCCCTATTTACCGCGGCTGGCGTTAACACTTCCGCCGCTGGGGTAAGGGGACATTACCTCTCCTCCGTATGCATTGCAGGGGAGAGGGATTTCCCTTCAGGTGCGTTCCTGGTGGGGGCAGAGCCATCAGCGCAGGACTCGAGAGAGAGTCTGGCCTAGTGTGCCTTCTTGACCTCCTAAAATGGCCTAGTAGCCAAAAAAGTTTGCTGACCCCTGCTTTAGAGATTTGCAGCATCTAAGTATAGCCATCACCTCCATCCTGGGATTCTCCATCCCGAGCCTGGAATGGCTATGCTGCCATTTGGTTGCATACGGTGAAAGTGTTGTGTGATTCTATGCAATCAAACCTTAAAATCCTTTTTATAGTAAAAAAGAAGTAAAATAAGAGCTTTGCAGCAAAGATGAGCAGATGGAAATTGTATGAGACAGAAAGATCAGATCACAGAATTGCTGCAGTGTTTGTGTTTCATTTCATTTCAGTCCTTCAGTTAACTTAATGAAACTTTTAGTATAAAATTCACAATCAGTTTCTAGTAGTCTGGGGCATTGCATGGTTTGTAGTGTTTACTTGTGATCAGATTGCTGGAAGGTGGGGCCCTTTGTAAGCTGCGTACACACTTGTAATTTTTGTAGTTGGAAAGGATCTTTCACGATCCTTTCCAACGACAAGGGGCTGCAAGATGCATGAACGATGCTGTACATACAGCACCGTTCATGCTCTATGGAGAGGGGAGGGGGGAGAGCGACGGAGCGGCACCCTGCTGCGCGCTCTCCCCTTCCCTTTCATTACGATCGGCTGTCGTCCATCGTCCGTGGATCCGGCAGGTCGGTCGTCCAGACGATGGACGACACCGACTGTACACACGGAAGATTTTCGCCCGATAATTGGCCGATTATCGGGCGATAAAAATCTGCCGTGTGTACGTAGCTTTAGTGAATTTGTATTGTCTGAGAGGTCCTGTCCTGTGTTTGCCACGATGTACTAGAACTTGTAAATGTGCTGCACCTGTCTGCCTCATATTCATGAATTCGAGTGATTACCAATAGGCTTCTATTACTTAACATTTTGTATAGTTCTGTAAGTAAAGACTCAAGTCAATGGACATTCTTGTCTGATACCGCGTCTGACCCTGCACCAAGGGGTGCAATTGACCTGCCGTTCAAATGGACCTCATGTTGTGTCTAAAAATGCAGCACAGGTCAAATACAGCTTTGCTCCAATTTGCTAACCTGCATTGGCTTCAAATGCAGACAAATATAATCCATGATCTTGAGCCCCATCTCTGTTTGCTCTTCTGGCAGGGTCCTCTCCTCCTCCTTTGTCACTGTCTGTATTCTTCTGTCATTTGCAACCCCTATTTATTGTACAACACTGCATAATATGTTAGCGCTATATAAATCCTGTTTAATATTAATAATAATAAAAGTTTTGCAACTTGTGTGTACAGCTTTTTATCCAGTATTTATATAACACCAACATATTACACAGAACTTTACAAAGTCCATTGTCATATCACTAACTGTCCCTCAAAGAGGCTCACAATCTTATAGAAACAAAGTTAGAGTATTTAACAGCAATTTCTGCATTTTCTCTCTAAAATCAATTTTTTTAGCCTCTTTTATAACTAGATCACAAACAAATTGTTGCTGCTTTTTATGTTCTGGTAATTCTGGAAAAACTCAGAATTCTTGAAATTTCTACAAGGTGACCTATTTTATTCCCCATTTCCACTAGTTTTCAACATTTGAACTATGTTCTTTTTTTTTTTTTTACTTTTTATTTCTGCTTTTGCATTTTTTCTGTGCTTTTAACTAATCTGGAAAACAGGTCTACAAGTCATGCAATATCTTATAAAGCGGCCACTTTGTTTACATCCATTTGTGATGTCATTTTGTACAGCTGTACAGAGCCCTGCTCCTTATTATTCTGCTGTTGTCATGCACAAGAACATCCGGGTTTCCAGTTGTTTACCTCCCTGAATGTGAATTCATTGCACCCCCACCTTCCTTCATCCCTTTTTTTTAGCTGTTACCCTCCCCCGTGTGACCAATCTTCCAATCTGCTGAACCTAAAATATCCCAAGTCCCCGTGTTACTTTCCTTTTCCATCTTTGTTGACGTGTTGCTCTTGTTGGTTTCTGGGCTAATGCAAACCTTCTGATAAATATCATATCTCCCTATGAGAGGAGCTTTTTTTTATGTTAATAGCTGAAAGATTGCCTGTAACTCCTGGTCGGATTGTAGCGCTCCATTGTTTTTGTTGACTGGTTTTTGTTTCATTCAGGCTGCTGTCCTTTCAGCACTAGGAGGGCCAAACTGCATCCTACAGACTCTTTATTCCTGTTACCCTGGTGTGTTTAGCACCATTCTGGAGCAGGTTTATTCATGAGCCTTTTGTCTCTACTCAGTGTGTGATAAGCTAGGTTACCCAGTTCCTGATGTGGGACAAATATTCTTCTTTAAACTTGTTACAGGGTGAGAAAATAACTTGCTTGAATATTCTCATATAATGCAACTATATGCAACAATGTATCACTGTCTGCTTTCAACATTGTGTTACTTGTGCACAGGAGATACTAGATTCAAGAAACCAATCTTGTCAGTGCTTGCAAGATACTGGTACATGATACAAAAAAAAAACAACAAAGGGATCAAAGTTTTGTTTTTTAATATAAATTTGGAGGAGCTGATGGTTGGATAGTTTGAAAGTGGGCATTTTACACTCTTAAGGTCAGAGACACTGCATTATTTACTACTGAAAGCTTGTGACAGACAATGCATATTGGTATTGTTGTATCTATTGGTGACTTTTCCTGTTAAAGGGAGATTACACTGCTAACTGTCTGGCTATTTGTTGGAAAGAATAGAGATACATTAATATCACAAAAGCTAGGACAATATACTATGCCTCTCATATGGATGAATGGAGTTTAATATAAGGATTTTCTAATGTTGGATTATGCATATGGAGAAATTGATCCTGCTAATGAAGCCAAAAGGTGAAACGCGTAAAGGACTTCAACTTTAAGGACTACAAACTTAGAGGCATAAAAACTTTTTGGGAAAAATTTCAATAAATCTTACTGTAAATGTATTGATGTACTGTACTGTTTTCCTTTAATGTGTGTGTATATATATATATATATATATATATATATATATATTCATATTTACTTTTTAAGCTTTATAGAGTAAATGAATGATGTGTGGTTCCTGAAAAATCACAAAATGAAGTTGAAATTGATACTTCAGGGATGTGGTACCTGAAATCTCTTTCCCACAAAAACAAAATTTTACATTTGGATGAGACCAACTCAGTGTAATCTTAACTAAAGCATAACATAAATTTGTCCAGTATATTTACAAAAAAAATTTTATTTCATCTGCCACATCCCAACTCTTAAAATAAATGAAAACATGCAAAACGTTTTAGGCAGATATAACAACTTATTTCTTAAAATACCATAAAATAACCATTTTAAAAAACATATAAAAACACGAAACAAAGTTACATTGTTGTAAAATCTCAATTCATATTCTACACGCTTCACAGATGATGTCTGCTTCCTCAGGAAACCAATTAAGATATTTTCACAACCAAACTTGTTATAGTTTAGACAGCCTCATCAAACAGATTCTGCCACTGAGACCATCTCACCAAACATGGAAATACAAAAGCAGTAAAAAAATCTCACATTAAATTGAAAAAGGCCAATATAATCTCCAATGCTGATCTTCTTTCTCGGGCGTAACCAATCGCTAGTAAGCTTCCACATTTAACACTTCTACAAAGCCTATCCTACCATTAAGTAGTAGTTTAAAGTTGTAAATTTTAATTTTGTGTTGTTATATGTACCTAAAAAGTCTGCTTTTTTTTTCTCCTTGTTTTGACAATTAGTGTAATATTAGCCTATCCTAGCGTTTGGTGTAGTTTCAGTGAGTGGCAAGTTTTAAGAGGACCTGTGCTATGGAAGCTAGGCCCTGCAAAATGCAAGCAGAGAGCACAGTATTAGCAATATTGCCAGTAGGTTTCCATCAGTATTGCCTACAGGCTCATTGATCTTTTTACTAATATCGCCTAACCATGCATTGTTCAGCACAGTCTTTGTATGGGGACAACCCTCTTGGTAGAGAAAGAGGACTTTTCTTCCTAATATCAATGATGAGCAAATTAAATATTATTTGAAAGAGAAACTTAGGAAGCACAGATTTAGGCTTCATACACACGTCGGATGATTCTCGTCCAACTATTGCACGTGTGTATGCAGCCCCAGACATTGAATTGAAGAGCATGGAGATGCATTTGGTGCACAGTCTTTTCCTGCAAGCAGCACCATAACAATATTGTCAAATCCTGTAAGAATGGCAGTCCAATGCTGCTGTGCCTCTCATTACAGTTATGCAGCAATGAGGCTGCAGGAACAATTATGCTTCATGTTATTCTCTTCCTATCCAGTTGCTCCTTTGCTTCTAGATTTACATTTTACACCTTAACATACAGTTTATACATTCGTAGTATTAAATATTTTTTTTCTTTCCTCCCCAGATTCTTCTGCGAAGGCCCTTGTTAGTCTTAAAGGTAAGAGATTATTTCTAAAAGTAATATTTTTAATCTAGAATGTATTACTGTCTGGTGTCCTCGCTGGGAATTTTTTGGTATACCTTTGCCAGTAAGAATACACTGCTTTGGACATAAATATTCAAAACTTCATTATCTGCTAATTTTTGTTCCAATTACTATTCTCCCATTCTCTTACTTGTCTTGCTGACCTTACAGAAAGTGAGGGAATTTTACCCCAGCGGGGACACAAAAAGAAAGTGGCATGTGCCTGCTCACTGTTTGTAGGATTCTTCAGCTGCCTCTGGTAGCCTGGGACCACAACATAAAAAAACATACGAGGATGGTGACCTGAAGAACTTTGGCTCATCCATTTCCCAATGTGCTCTGCATGGTGTGAACCTGAAAGCACTTATTGGGAGGAAGGGGATCCCCCATCAGAGATCTCCCCGCGGCAGCCGAAGGGAGCCACAACAAGAAGGCTGAAGAGCCGCATGCGGCTCCGGAGCCACAGGTTGCAGTTCCCTGCTCTAAACACATCAGGGTTCAGAGCTGTCAAATCACGGCCAGTAGGGTCCAGACATCTATTTAAGCAATATCTATCAGCATTCTCCCACAGCCCCTTTTAGCCAGGTGCACCATCCGGATGTTTTTTAATAACCCCCCAGCTGTTTTTGGGTGGTTACTAAAAAGTTGGATTGCAATACAGAGGTTTGCCACCCACCTATAGCTCCTTCTCATACTGCTTAACAAAAATATGGAGAGAATACTGATCTATGTTTGTCTAAACCAGAGTGCGGAGTAAACATTATAGGTCTAAACCTTGATTTCTGATCTCTCCAAAAAGAGTGCCCTATATACTATCATAAAGGGGGCTTGTTGGCTCATCTGTGGTAAAAATAAAGTTTGGTTAAAAAAAAAATACATTTTACATTAAATATAATTTATATTCACTCATTTACTGTTAACTTTAAATTGATGAACTCTAAGTAAGGGCTTTTAAGGTGCCACCTATTTACATTTCTGTGTATCGTATTGTTCCATCTTTTTCAGTTGCACAAAATGTTATGGACTTCTAGACTCCTGACAGATCCTCATGCCATCCTCATTCAGTCTAAACCTGAGAAAAAGTCTGGATTTTCTACTAGAAATCCAAACCAGAAATGTAATTTTTTTTTTTTTTGTACTGGCCAACTGGGTGTTAATCATATTTTCCTTTAAATAGCCAACATCGTCTTTAGAAAAAAATTTGAGCACGTCGTATATCAAAAGCCTGTTCAGGAAAGGGTAGGCAAGATTGAAAATGTCCTTACAAAGTTTTGCTGTGCTGTAGCTATCTCAGGTGTATGTCCGAACATATCTACCCACTACCTATACACAATATTACCTGGGTTTTCAAAGGAATTTGGTTTCTAAAAAGGTATCTTTAAAAATGTCAACAGAACCTGTCGGTGTGTCAGCTTTTTTTAATAGCAAAGGCTTTAATACCTGAGTCTGGAGGCTTTGCCAGTCTCAGAGTAGACATGTGTATTATACTACTTAGGTGTCCTCAGTCTCAGGACTAAGACTGATTCAAGGATTTCGCTGGATGGGAACTTTAGCCATGACATTACTCTAACACAAACATTTATGTTCCTTATGTACCCCCTCAGAGGACTGAAATACATGACCCAGACAAGTGTTAATCAATGTGCTTCTTTGTAGTGGCTGCTCATGGTTTATTTTATGCTTTACAAAATTTACTGAAATTTACTTTACTTTTTTATTATTATTGGCTTTCCTTTTAGAAGTTTACATCCACCACAACAACTCCGGTGAAAAAAGCATCTCAGAAAATTGGCTACAGGCTCCGAAACTTGTTGAAACTTCCTAAAGCACACAAATGGTGTATATACGAGTGGTTTTATTCTAATATTGACAAGTAAGTAATCCAATGACTTACTCTCCTTCCCAACCTACACTTCTAGAGCTGTAATAAATCATGTTCGTTTATATATTTTGTTTGTGAAGAACTATGAAAAATAGACTACACTTTTCTTAGTTGATCTCTGAGTTTTGATTGACTGTCCTTCTCACAGGTCTGGCAAACCTAAGTTTTCTCCCTAATCCCACTGGGAAGATTTTACCTCACTTCCTGTCCTTTAGACACCAATGCAAGAAACAGTCTACAGTTGACCTCAGGACAGGACAACAAAAAGGCCAAGTCTACACTGACATTATTCTTTAATGCTTAAAATGGCCATACAGCATTTGTATAAATTTTTAGGGTGTTTTAAACCATGATATGTGACAGTTGAGAAAGAATAGGAAAAAGCCTTAAAAATATCTATAATTGCCCCATTATTTTTATTAGAAGCATTTTGAGCGTTTGTGTATTTTTAATATTTTCTAAGCACTGCAGGATGTGTTTTCTTTACAGCCCATCCAGGAAACACTCTGGTGTGGACTGTCTGATTGGAATGAATGGTAATTTGAAAAGTTGGCCCTTAAGCGCTCAGTTTAAATACTCTAGCCCTCAAGCATTGTTAGACATTCTAACCCTTGCCTGCTATAATTAGGGGTGTACAGACTCCCAGACCTATGCTACATCACACTAAATGGGTTGCAGCACAGAATAAAGGGTACTCATAATAGAAAGTAGAGTGACAGATCTATGTATGAAAGTATAAGTATGAATTTAGTTGATGTCTTCTCTCTTTTTCACAGGCCTCTCTTTGAAGGTGATAATGATTTCTGTGTTTGCCTAAAAGAGTCTTTTCCAAATCTTAAGACAAGGAAACTAACCAGAGTGGAATGGGGCAAAATCAGACGGCTTATGGGGAAGCCACGAAGGTAAATCGAGGTGCAGAAATGTAGAAAAAAAACTGAACACATGCTTGGGAAGTAATGCAGAAATGCTAAGAAATGTTGTCCCACATCTATTGTTGTGCCTGTTTTGGGTGTCACATGGACACGATTGATCCCCTCATAACTGAATTTCGAGGTGAAAGGAAGTTGAGGAGTAGTTTTAGTGTGCAAAACTTTTGGCCCTTGAAACAGATCTTCTTTCCATCACGTTTGCATACTGTCTGCAATTATGTATCAAAATGATTGCCATTAATATTTGCCTTGTTCAGTTTTGGACAAAGATGTTATAGGTGTTAGTAAAATAAAACTTATTAACTTGTTTCCCTTTACAACAAAACTTTTAAACGCTCACAATAAAAGTGATACAAATGTTTAACACTGGTTGCAGAGAGAGAGAATTTTTTGAACAGGCTGGCATATCAATGTTTCATTGAAAATTATTGCAGGAAATAGTTTTTAGAATATAATATCAGACAGTTTTGTTGTCAGACATAGCATCTCTTTAGTATTGTGATTGACTTTGTAGGTGTTCTGCGGCATTCTTTGAAGAAGAACGATCAGCTCTGGAACAGAAACGACAAAAAATACGCCTCTTGCAGCAAAGGAAGGTGGCAGATGTGTCTCAGTTCAAGGATCTGCCAGATGAAATCCCCCTCTCACTGGTCATTGGAACTAAAGTCACAGGTAAACTTTTTGTGTTTATTATGCTGTACACTTGAAGGAACTCGAATCGGAGGAATGTTTAGTTTTTAAGTGTTCCATGTATCTCTTGCCTTTATACCCAAAGGGCTTATTTATCAAACAGTTAAAACCCTGTTCCCCAGAAAAATGTAATTCTTTATACACTTCTCATTTTTTGTGTTCGATTTATGAAATCTGAAAAAATCGCCAGTTTTTTAGCAGGATCCCCACTGAAAGATAGCAATCGCCATATTTATCAAATAGCTATCAATCCAATGGAATCCTTACATCAGTTATGTTTACCACTTTGAACGTCAAGAATGCCCATGGCTTACAATAGGGATCTGTGGTATTTTGTTTCAAGCACCTTGAGTGGAATTTTTGCTTTTTTTTAGGTGTAAGCATGTGTAAACAGCCTCTTGGGGCCGCAACTGCTACATTTATAGCAATAACTGGCCACAGTATATATTTGTAGATACTTATCATTTTTTTAAAAGCCTCAAAAGTAGTAATTAAGAATAAATGATTAGGGAATGAAGTTTCTGGTTTCTAAATGCCAGTTTTGTACAATTACCGATACAGTGATCTATGTCTGATAATTACTACTTGATAAATGGGTCCCAAAGTTTTTTGTTTTTTTACTTTTCACTGCTCTTTTCTCTTTTTTCTGCTTCTTTAAAAGCTGCTTCTTTCTGGCCTGATAAATTAGTTATCAGGCCCGAAAAGGCAATAAGCACACTCATTTTAAACATATCTAACATATGTCTAAACTGTCACACCAGATAGTTGATGGATAAGGAAGTTGGTGGAGGCAGTGAGCGAGCAAGACCTGACAAGTATACAGTTTTGGACCCTATAGGAGTCCCCCCACCACCACCAAAGAGAAGACATTATCATGGCATTTTGTATCGAAGCAGAGAGTGGTGCCAACATCGCTTATCCGCCACTCTCTGTACTAGGAGAGGACCACCAAAGAAATAAAATAAAAAGACTGTGTGTGTTGCGTCACACATGTGGGGGGCTATGCCAAGGATTAGGTTTTTATCATTCAAAGTGCAGTGTTTAATAGTGTGTCCAGCCTACAGATGGTTTAACCCTTTTTCTGTATCTCTTCAGCTCGGTTACGAGGAATACACGATGGCCTGTTCACTGGTCAGATTGATGCTGTGGACACCCAGAATTCCACTTACAGGGTTACATTTGATAGAAATGGACTCGGTACCCATACAATCCCAGATTATGAAGTTCTGGTAAGTTTGCTTTTTTTGCTTTAGTAGAACTAGATAATTTTACATATATTCTTCTAAAACGTGAGATGGTTCTTCTGTGAAAAACTGGACTATATCTTTATTTGTAACCGCAAGGTGCTGTACAAAGCCACCAGAAACATGACGGTACCCCCTCTCTTAGTACTTAATTCAGGAGCCTTCTGCCAGACAGTTGGCCGGCTTTCGTTGGAGTTATGCCAATATCAGAAAGGCCTAATGTCACTCCTGAGAAGTTGGTGTTCCTATTCAGGCTTCATTTGCATGTATACCGACCTAGGTATTGCCAACATGCAAAACTTAGACTGATTGTACAAGCTGAAGTCCAATAATGAAAGGACGGGTAGGGGATGCTGCCTGGAAATGAGGCAGTGCTCTATCTAAATTGCTGCAGCTTCTAATGAACATTCTGAAAAGCTCATTGTGTTTGGTGAAATCATGAGTTAGGACATTTTAAGTGAGGAGCACAAACAAACTCTTCAAGAATGATAAGCAGAATCATTCCACTTTTATATATGTGCAGATTTTGGTCCAGCAACGCAGTTTTACCCCTTTCTCATGCTTAATACACTTGATGTATGTTAAGTTTGGATATCTTAACATTAAAGTTAAAGGTGAAGTCGTATCCTTTCCTTGCTCAGGAACATATCAAAAATTTAATAGTAGACATCGATGATTGTAAGAACACCAAGTAATGTGAAGTGTGTATCTGATAGGTCAGGTGATCATCTGCCCCATTAACAGTCTGTATTAGATACCAATCACACCAGAGACTGATACCTTTACAGCAATTGTTTTACCTTCTGAACAAACAATTTTTAGTTTTCTTTTTTGTAATGCAATTTTACCTTGTTCACATTCTGCAGAGCAATGAGCCACATGAAACAATGCCCATTTCTTCCTTTGGACAAAAACAGAGGCCTTCCCGAATGTTCATGACTCCGCCACGGTTACAGTTCCCTTCCACTATCCAGTCACCCATCATGGTGAGTAATCCCTTTTTATTATGTAGAAGCATTTACATTGAGAAAAGTTATTGAAATTGGTATGTTTTGTTGAGGCCTTTTCTAAAATCTGCCTCAGGAGATCATGATGTCATTAGGACAGAACTGTAGGCAGATCTAAAAGACACAAGGGTATGCAGTTTATCCTTTATAATTATAATTCAACATGTATTCAATATATTATAATTCAACTGAGGCTCCTGCAGTTCCTCTAGAGCAGAAGATTGCTAGAGGGACATATGGCAAAAGGAGCCAAACCATGCCTATGTACAAGGACAAGGTTAAAGCAGATTGGATGGTTGAGAACTGTATGTGGTACTGAACTGCTTTGATATGTGGCAGACACATGTAAATCTCAGAACTGGATTAACAAACTCCATCATATGCATTCTATATATTTAGCTGTTCTACTTTAAAACACTGCTCTGTTCATTAGTACTCCTATCAAAACATAATCTAAGGCTGCATACACATGTGCAATAATTGTCGTTGGAAAGTATCTTTCACAGTCCTTTCCAACGACAAAAGACTGAACAAGCAGCACCATTCTGCTTTATGGAGAGGGGCAACTGATCGGCACCCCACTGCTCTATCTCCCCTTCACTTTCATTACAATCGTTCCTCCAGGCATGGACCCGCCAGGACGGGTTTTGGACGATATGCACTGTACACACGCCAGATTCTCATTTGACATCAGTCCCAAGCCAATTATCGGACCAGAATCATCTGACATGTGCACGTAGCCTAAGGGCAGAATTAATGTCATGCTTTTATGCAGTGCAGCCATTTTGCACCATGTGTCCTGAAATGTATGTACACACTGAAAATATTTTGGCAACTAAAACTGCTCATAGCTTTGTTTCTACATGTTACATGTTCAGTTTTAGCCTTTGTCTGTTTTCCTTGTTTTGTTATATTTATACCAAATACCATATTTCAGGAAAGTGATACCCTGCTGGAACAATCTCCTTGGAATAACAAATCATCCAGCACAGACAACCACACAATAGGGGGGTTTCCAGTGGAATTTCTTGTTCAGGTGGTAAGTAAATTGCCTTTTGCCTTTTTTTCTAGATCTTTTGATACCTAACATGGGATGGACAAAGCATACTATTTTCTGCTCTGTTTATTTCATCATGAAAGTTTTTACTTTTATAAATTTCTTTTTGCAAAACATTTGTATGGAAGTTTATAACATATTTTTAACATTATATATTTTGTTCTTTTAGACAAGGTTATCGAAGATCCTTATGATCAAGAAAGAACACATCAGGCAACTAAAAGACATGAACACAGAGGCAGAGAAACTGGTGAGAATATTCATATTTCAGTATAGTTCGGCTTCAGACAAGCGGACCTGGTTCTATAATATACAGCTTATGTGGTTGGTGTTCTGATTCTCCACCTTTAATACATAAGGAATCATTGACCCAGAATAGGTATGTGCTGGGTGTTCAGCTAATTGCCACCCCAACCTGTCACACAGATGCATTCTTGATTCAAGCGTATGACTGCAATTACTGAAGCCAAAACATTATACTGAAGCCAAAACATTAGCTGTATATCCATTTAGTTAACACTATGGAAAGAGTTCAGCAATTGTGATGTATAAAATCTCTGCCACTTTAAAGCTTTTTGCAATACAAAGACTTTACCAGAGCAAACTTTGCAAAAATAATAGATGCTTACCTTAACAATAATCACATGGTCTGTCAGGAGCCGATAAGGGCCTGTCAACTTCCCTTACCTACACCCTTCCTTCACAATCTATTTCTCCCCTTTTCTTCCCATGCCCGTCTCGTACATTTCTTTTTTTTTTTTTTTCTATACTTGTATAGAAATTGAAACAGTGAAAATTCCTCGTGACACTTACTAAATAGTCCAATACAAAATCAAATTCTAAACTATATTTATTGCTATATACTGCTGTAGGGCCTATAGGTATAGGTCTGTATGGCCAACAGAAAAGTTGTCTTGCCCTATACATAAAATTAAAATGATTTCTTATGTTTGAGAGCCGGTGTATTCCCATTCGCTAAGGTTGCAGGAACACACTAGAAGATTAGGCTCACTTAATGAAAGCTGAAGCCCTCCAGTGTGTGTCTGCACCAAATACAAAAAGCAAAAGTTGGGGTTTGTCATGCCACAAAAATGTAAATTAGGTTTCTTGTCCAGTTTTTACTGTTATACGGGGATCTGTTGGAGATATTTCCTTGCCCTTTTTTTCCTTATTGCCAACAGATAAAAACCCTGATGGGCTTCCAAGCCCTATCCAAGAAACTAAAATAGTTTTATTTATGTCTGTGTTGCTGTTGGAGACGAGTTTAAAATGCCTTGTGAGAATCTCGCAATGTGCACTGTAATCAAACTAAGCAATTTCAGTACGAGAGAGGAGCGGTTAAAACTGTGTAGGGCTAAAGGAAAAGTCTGGGGTTCAGCTTTGTTTTTTGATTTTTGCTGTAATTCTCCCTGCAGAAATCCTATTCTGCTCCTATTGGTATCGAGTTTCAGAGGAGATATGCCACCCTTGTTCTGGAACTGGAGCAACTGAACAAGGATCTTAATAAGGTTCTCCATAAGGTTCAGCAGTACTGCTATGAGGTAAGGAAACCATAATCATATTGATTATTCAGGAGTACAACGTTTTGGAAACATTGGGACTGAATCGGCCTTGTAGTCAACCTGAACTAGAATTCTATGATGCTTAACCATCTTGAAGCCAAATAGATCATGAGAAGTTTACATGACAAGACCTATTCAAAATCAGAGTTCAAAAATATTTGCAATGGTACTATGGGTACACCCTACAGGGTCTAGTTATTTTAAGCTATAGATGTATTGGGATAAGGTGAATGATAGTTACATCTCCATGTCTTTTACTTGTGACTGGATAGGAATAGTTTATGGAAAACAAACATTTCTTAAAATGTATTTAGATTTTGTCCTCAAAATATTTTTATATTTCTTAGAATATACTTTATGTATATTCATTTTTGTACATGGTCATATATCACATGTGTTAGTGTAGACTTCACACTTTTTCTTCCACGCTTTTTATTTCCATGAACGTAAAATTTTAGAAAAAGATGGAAGCAGCAGGGCTTACAATTCCAGAATGAATTATGACTATAGTAAAATTCAGTTAGAATTACACCTGTAGTCAAGATCTCATGCCTAAGAATTAGGTGCATTAGAGCATTTTGTTTGCCCCTGAACTGACCCAACTTACCCTTTCAGTTCTCAGAGGCATACTTGTCTCTGTTCAATGGCCAATGGTCCACTAATTACATCCAGCACCACCAAGTCATCACAGTCCTTCCTCTGCACATGTTCAAAATTGTATGGGGCACTAATGCACAGCTTTATCCAGGATATTAGGACTTGTACCACTGGGTTTAGGCTTTCAGTTCTACGTATGTAGGCTGGTGTAGGTCAAGGGGAGGGCAAATGGTATCAATGCATGTTGTTTAAAGTGCAGTTATTCTTTAAATTGCATTGATGGCCCACTGCAGGGTTACATTTCACAGAGGGTAGCAAAAAAAACATTCATTGTAACGTAATGGAGGAGAACCTAGACAACTTGTCACTGTGTGTCATCATTCAGTGCCATTATCTGTTCACAAAATGGGAAAAATCTTACCTGTTTAGCACCTCCAAGAAAGAGGAGGAGTTTGCCATGCAAGTCTCATGACCATAGTATTTTTTCAAATTTCCACAGCTTGCCCCAGATCAAGGCCTTCAGCCTGCAAACCAGCCAACAGACATGAGGCGGCGTTGTGAGGAAGAAGCCCAGGAGATGGTCCGCCAAGCAAACACTTCCAACAGCCAGCCATGTGTACAGAATGAGAGCCTGACAGACCTCATATCTCGGCTCACAGCTATCCTCCTACAGATCAAAGTAAGACTTAAACATCAGTGCATCAATTCCAGGCTTTAATAGAAAAACATTTGTGACACCTTACTTTTTTTTTACAGTGTCTGGCGGAAGGAGGGGACCTGAATTCCTTTGAATTCAAATCTTTAACAGATTCGATCAATGATATAAAGAGTTCAATAAACCCTACAAATATCAGGTATGTGTATTAAGACTCAAAGTGTCTTATTCTTTATTCTGTTCTTTTTTTTTTATAGGTGTGTGTGTATTCGTATGTATATATGTATGTTGTGTTACAAACTATCCTTAGTTACCTTGATTGCAAAAACTTCCAGAAAAATATACATGTCTCATGACCATAGTATATAAAACTTAGCAAATTTCCACAGCTTTTTGTTCACTAAATGTATGAGTTTGTTTATAAATGTTGAACAGTATTTTTTTTAGTAAACATTACATTGTTTTGGTGACTTTAAATTGTAAAGCAATATGATACTTGACAAAAAATATTCCATTAGTTCCCTGCAAAAGAAAATGGTATTATACATGTCTCCTTTCACCTACGCAACATCTCCAAAATCCGCCCCTACCTGTTCCCTGAGACCACCAAACTCCTTGTACACGCTCTTATCATTTCTCGTCTGGACTACTGTAACATCCTTCTCCTGTTTTTGAGATTCTTTCCATGCAGAATTCCTTTAAAGCTGAACTTCATCTTTCTGTTCAGTCTTGCACAGTTGTACCGGCTTATCTCCTGTACTGAAATTTCTTACTCTGATTTCACTGAACACTGTAAATTTCTCATAATATGCGTTAGATGCTGTTGCAAGGCAGTTATATTATGCAATAAAAATAAAATGGGGGGAAAAAAACTTTTTTTTTCCTTTTAATAATGGTGTATGTTAATTAGGGGAGGGGCTGAACAAATCAGAATAATTGCTGATTAAACTTTAATTTAAAGCACCTCAGAAGCATATATGTTTCACAGCTAAAAGCTACATAACCTCAAAAGTACCTGAAATTTCTTTTTGGCTCTGGGCCCCTTTACAAAGCTGCATATGAGGGCATGGGGAAACTTAAATATATGCTACTGGCAATTGGGAGATTACCTATTGTGTTGTTCCGGCAAAGCTGAAGTTCACTTCTAAGCTGGGGTACACCTTCTGTTAAAAAAAAAGTTTTTGGTGATTTCTGTATCTCCCTCATATAGGGGTGTTCCTGGCCCGGAACATCCCATATAAGAGAAACAAAACAAACACACACGGCCTCCACCATGCACTTGACAAACAAAAGCTCCTTGTTGCATGATAATTCCTGAATGTGATTTAACCAATCTTTGTGTTTTTTCTTACAGCTGTTTTCAAAATAATGTGGAGATCCACGTAGCGCACATCCAGAGTGGCCTGAGTCAAATGGGAAACCTTCACGCCTTTTCAGCCAATAATACCAACAGGGACTGAAACTCCAGACGCACTCTTGTCTATACAAGAAATATGGACTCTTCTTTGTATTACGAATGAACCAGCATTACAAACTTGACATATTTTATTTACGTTGTCCTATGGATACACAAGGCAAAGAATAGCTGGAACCATGTATCCAGGCTGCTTACCACCAAGTCTACAGATATTGTGGAAAGAGCTCCCTTCGTTGTTTTTCTCCATTATCCATTTGCTCTTTGTCGCTGTTCTGCTTACCTCGGAATGATATTTTTTGTCAACAGCTGCATTATTGCTTTCACTATGTGATAACAAATGGGAATTGTGGGTGCTCATCCTATGAACTGCATGGGTCTGGTTGAATCCAACAAATTGATGCCCATGTGATCTTGTGGCAAACAGGTTTTTAAAATGAAGCTATCAGCATAAGCACAGGAGGCTGCCATACTGTGTGCACAGTCTGTGTACAGGCCCATTTACAATATTGGTTTATTATTGCAGTGATTCCGATTGTTTTCTAAACCCAACGTTCATAAAATTTTAAATCGGCTAAATACGTTTCAGGTGCTGCAAAGCCTGGGTAAAAAACATGTCCCCCATTAGCATGCTGAAAAAGACATTTTTTTCTGTATTGAAACGGTAAGAGAACAGCAGAGAACATCCCCTGGTAATTCAGAAATACAGTTCTCCATTCAGTTTGGCTCATTTTCCCTGCCGATTAAAGAGATTGGCTGCAAGGATCCTTCGCTGTAGCTTGCTAGCAGAGAACGGTCTCTTCTTGTGAAGAAAACAACCTGTAAGATTTTGCAAACATTTTGTTTTAATGCACCTGAACTTTATTTTGCCAATTTAAACTGACAGTTCATTTGGACTTCAACTTTTCTCATTACTCTTGGCCTTATTTAATAGGATGCCAAGAGACCAACAAGCTAGTCATCAATATGCAGTATTCTCCCCAGATTTTTTTTAAGCTGGGTATAAAGAAGCTGTAGGTGGGTTGAGGCTCCTGTATTCTGGCCTAACTTTTCAGCAACCAGCCTAAAAGAGGTGGTTCCTGAAAAGTGCTGGGTGGTACATCCGGCTCACAGGGGCTGAGGAGAATACCAATATGGTCAGTATCCTAATCCAATTTTAATCTTGAATGAGGTAAACCTTGACACTCATGATGCATTACAAATTTCTTTTTATCGTACAGTAGAAATCTGTAACCAATGGCTGGCAATCTGCATGATGCGCTCTGCAGTGTTCTGTAGGCATAGTACATATGGGAACAATGTCTGCTTTATGTACCTTCCACAGAAATGGAGCTTGGCCAAGGTTGTTGGGTTCAAATTATTTTGTTCAATGTTGTTCTCTGAGTTAGGTTCCATGTGTTAACACTGTCAAACACTTCAGTACTGTATAGTAAATATTCACTTATGTAAAGTGAAGATTTTACTAAACTGGGTATATATGCTTAGCAGCAAGCACCACAGGATGCCCTTTAGTTTTTGTTGGTTTTGCAATAGCAGGGCGTATACAAGTTTTGAATTATGGGATGTCTGGGGAAGAAAAGGTGCTAAAACTTTTAAAACTCAGCCAATATTTAAGTATAATTGGGCTAAATATGTTCCAGGTTCAGAAAAACCAAAATGGTGCAAAGTCCTAAAGTAGAAATGCCTGTTGCTTTCCAGCATGCTGTAGACAAGGGCTCAGTCTTGGTGCCTGGGCTTTAATATCGACTTCCTACTGGTTGTAGAGAAAGTGCCAGACTTCTGCAATAGAGACTGCAGTTTCTACATATAAAGGGTTCCTCTGTAGCTGACAGAAGACAGTCTTTCCTTTGCATGCTCTGGCTGGCTTTTAAAGAAAACAAATCCTAAAAACATCTTTTGATGCATCTGGAATGTATTTTGCTGATTTTAAACTGAAGGGTCCCTTAGACCCTATATTGGATAAAATGTGTCAGGTGTGCATGCAGGATCTGACCACTCTTGTGCGACTGGATAGGTTTGACGGATTATAGAACAAGATCTGCATAGCCTGTGGTTAATGCTGAGGGTAAACTGTGCTGACCAGTTCTGCCAGTGGTGCTTGTCAAAGTGGTCAAGGTGTTTATATTTTTAAAATGCCCAGCAGTTCCTTTTTGCGCTTTTGTTCCAGCATGACAGCCAGGCACCTGGAAACTGCAGAAGCAGATGCTTGCAAAAGAAAGTGTGCCAAGTGATATGTGTCCCTGCTGTTTGGCATATATCTTGTTATCAAGGATTACTTGGTGACCAACATTAGGCCTAGTGTAGGAAGCAAGAAAATAAAAAGCTGTTAAGATGCACGTTAGATTTTTTTTTTTTTTTTTTTTAATCTTTAATCAAGTTGGAAATATTTGGGGTGTACAGGAGCTGCCAGCCATATTACTTTTTGTTGTTTTTATTTTTGTTCTGTTGCTATATATCAAATATTTGGTCCTAATGTGTTAATAAGGATACCTTAAATTTTGTCTCGTGGTCAAAGCAACAATTGAACTTAAGGCCTGCCCCAAAAACTGCACAAGCTACAGTCCCTTTGCACCCTGGGTGCTGTGTAAATGTTGTGATATACTCTTAATTTAGGTATGGGCGAATATGAGATTTTTTCCATGTGGTGGCAGCCCTGGTAATAAGCAAGCAAGGAAAGATGTGCAGCTGCAGTAAGCAGTGTTTTTGGTCTGCACTAATTCACTTTAAGGACTGCTTGTAACAGACCAGGCAGGATTAAATAATAGTGGGCACAGCTAGTTACACCTGCTGAGATTTTCCATTTTCCATGTTGTTGCTTGGTTTTCTCTATGAGTAGAAAACACGCTTATACTCAAATATGTCTACTTGTGCCAGAAAAAGGGAATTGTTGGCATGCACTTAAGCTTGCTGACGGATCCCTTTTGGGTGAAAGTGTCCTAAAACAAAACTCTGTTATGAGTTAAAATAAAGTACTGAGACCCCCTGTAAGAGTGATAGCCAACTTTACTCTGGGAGGTGATTTGTAAAATAGTGTGTTTTCTTAAGATTTACAGGCGCCACTGGAATCTGATATGTCCTTGCATGTCAGATTTCTGCCCCCTCTCTTCTCTTGCTGGGCACTGTGGTTCTTCTTTTTCTGCAGGATAGAGCACTGACATAGCAGTCAGTGAAAAGAACTGCGGTGACCAGTATCCAAAACACCAGGACCTGTTAAATACCACTGGCGCCTGTAGCTCTGTAAAGAGTGAAGATTACCATGAACCTTCCACTGTGTGAAATCTCTTCTTTTACAGGATGGCATTTTCTTCCATTCTTGTAACAGGGTCACTTTAAAGTTTGGGCATAACAATGATTCTGATGTATTTGAGATTAGACGTGCTAGGTATCCTACCATTTTTAATGTTTGATATGTATGTAGAAAATATTCTGATTTTGTCCAGATGTATAGTTTTGTAAATTTGTTATATCATTTATATGTGTGTTGGGGGCTTTAAATTCTTTTTATATTTATTATCATTGTAAAGGGACCTAATATTTTAAATGCTGGTCTTCCCATATGAAGCTGCCCCTTACACACCATCCATTGATACCGGTCCATTCTGATTGATATGTATTCTTCAGGGGCTCTTTTGATTGATCATAAACAAGATAGTCTACACCTTGTTAAAGCAGCATTCATTTTATGGTTTGAGAAAGAAGCCTCTAGTATCCAATACAGCCTGTGGTGCACCTCCATGTGCTTCATATCGGCTGTAGTATTAGAAGCCGACAATTCAAACTCCACAGCAATCTGCCTTTGAAGCAAAGTGGACTTCAGGTTTCCCTTACCTGACTGGTGTTTAAAGTCTAATTCTAGCTAAAGTTGTCATTTTAATAGTATTACCTTGTTTTACTGTCCATAGTGGTAGAATACTCCCCACTTTCTGTCCTGGAAACACAAAAATGAAACAATTTTTTTTAATGGGGACACACGCCAATAAAAAACCTGTTCTAATATTTTTTCAGTCTTCTACCCAAGCTGTTTTTTTTGCTGTATGTGCCCTCATTAAAGAAATTATCTTCATTTGCTGTACTGGCAACACAATAGGAATCTCCTTAACAGGTACACTGACTGCAATACCAACCTGACACAGGGTCTACTTGATATCCATTATTATCTAAATTACCAAAAGTTTTGGATTCTGCTATAACTCATGAGAAAACCTCTGTACAATCACTGCTTGTTAACTAGTATCTGTCAATGCATAAGTGGTGCCCTGCAGCATATGTACAACATCGGCCTGCGATGTCTCTTGGCCAGCGCAATGTGTATTCTTGCCTGTTTACCTTGTAAAAATTGTGTATTGGATTGTTTAATATAGGTGGTAAAAGAGGAATTCTATGGTAAACCATTTCACCTTTGTTTTATGAGCTAGATTTAGGAAAATGTACCTACAACAAATTTTAGAAACCACAAATGAAGAATTTTATGGTATTGTACAGCTCTATGACCACACAGGGCCACATACCCTGTAGTGCTTGTATAGTTTAAAGAGAAAAAAAAAAAACAAAGGAACAAAAGCGTTGTTGTCTTGTGTATTTTGTATTGTTTTTATCTGATAACATTAACCTGGAATTTGTTGCAGGTGCCAATGGGGTTAATGGTGCCCTCAGCTGATTACTTTGCTGGTTAACCTGATCCCACCACCCAGCATCGCAGAGTACAATGCACATGTGCATTCCCATGCATTCAGACTGTTTGGTACCGTGCGCTGGGTTAAATATATGGGCTGCCTAAAGTATTAAAATAACACCCATGCACCATTTCTACTTCAACACCAGTGCACTGAAAAGGTTCATTGGATGCCATTAGTATTGAATGGCTTTGGATGTGTTTGGGATGTTTGTGTCAGAATGTGAATAACATTGTGTGATTGGTTTCCTACACAATAACTGATCCCTATTCAGCAACTTTTTCTTATTAAGCCCAGTTTGATGCTCTTTTTTTCACATACATGCAAGATGAGGTTTTTTTTCTTGGGGGGGGGGGCGCAGGAGGTTGTTGAGGTGTGTAAACCTAAAGCTAAGCAGATATGGAACACAATTGGTACACCTAAATGTGTTAATTTCTTGTCCTCAAGACATCCACTGTGTACAGTGATAGTGTGTGTATTTCATGCACTTTCTCCCATACGGTATAGAGGGGGCACCTTCTTACTCCTTAGAGCCTAGTTGATCTGAATATATTTTTCAGTCCTATTGCTAGACTGCAATGGTCTGGTCACCATTAGTCCCCAGATCCACATACCTGCTGTTTGAGGTTACATGAACACCTAAGGCTGGGCCTTGTACCTATAGCCCCCATTGTTCTTATTTCTACTTGTCTGGTCATGGACACACTGAACCGTACCGCTACCGTCACGGTTCCAGCATATTCTCTCCCTCCAGTTCTGGAATTGGCTCTGTCATTCTTTATTATTATAGGCCTATCATTTTAAACTGTGTTATAAATTAATTCTTCCCTGAATCTTCTGTCTTAACATTTCCTGAGGTGGTACAACAGGATCTCATAGGTATATTTCTTTTTCCAGCTTTAAACTTGAGGGCACAGTAACCCTGATGGATTCCGTCTCTGAGTTTCCCATTTCTCTCTAGTCTCAGTCTTCTGCAATTATTAATAGTATTAAACAGGATTTATATAGCGCAAACATATTACGCATCGCTGATCACTCCACTATTTATAGGGACCATTTCGATCCTCAACATTGCACACAATCTTCTGTTCAAATCAAGCTACAGTCCTCAGGAAATGATAAACCTTTCCCGATCACCCCTTAAATAGTGTCATCTATGAGGAATGGAAACGATTTACCCGATGCTATCTTACAAGCCTTTTGTTTGAGCTTATTTCCTTTTAGCAAAGTTTTGCAGTTTGTGGTCTACTCTTGTTTATGTAGTCTGGATCAAGGAATCCACAACTTTAGTAGCAAATGTTCAAGCCCTCTCTGAACCCGGTACCGGCTGCCTGGACCCACTCTGCATTTACTTCTGTTACATTGCTATTCCAGACTACGGTGGTAGGGGCTCAGTCCCTTCACCAAGATCTCTCTTCTAAACCAGTAAGTCCTGATCTTGTTTAGATCCTCATGTTTTAAGCCTTGCAACTCAATTGTAATGGTTTGTCTCTTTTCTCAAACGACTCTACTTTCCATTTACAGAATAATATGCCTGATACATTGGGCTGCAGGTCTACCATCCAAGCAGCTTCTACCTTACCAGAGCTTTTACGAACAATGCCCCTTTGTTACCTGCCTTGGATACGGTCATCCAAAATGACACAGGGAAATATCGTTTTTGCTCAGCAGAAATCGTCTAGAGAAAAGGTTGGTAAATCCTAATATTTTTATTTCCACTCACCTGTTCATACGGCATCTAAATCTCCCAAAATAGTATCTAATATTTCTCAAAAGTCTAGGAGACCTACATTTTCTGCAATATTTATAAGCACCGGGGTGTCCCTGTCTGTTGCTCTCTTGGTAGCTTCTGCCCCCCCCAACATGCATAGTGGTAAATCAAAAAGGCAGTTGGGTGTACAAAAACAGAATACCTATTATTATACAGTATTTATATAGCACCAACCTGTTATGCAGCGCTGTACAAAGTCCATAGTCATATCACTAGCTGTCCCTCAAATCGGCTAACAACCCAATGTCCCTATCATTGTCAATATGTCCTTATTACAGCCTAAGGGCAAACAATTTTGGGAGGAAGCCAGTTAACCTATCTGGCATGTTTTTGGAATGTGGGAGGAAACAAGTACCCAGAGGAAACCAATGCAACAACAGGGAGAACCTGCAAACTCCACGAAGATAGTGTGCTGGCCAAGAATAGTACCTGGGACCTTATGCTGCCAGAGTGCTAACCACTGAGCCCCCGTGCTGGCCTAATATTGGAATGGGTAATACGGATGCCCCTGTCCCAAGCCACAGGTTTACCATGGAGGACTGGGGTGCTGTTTTTTTTTTTTTGTTTTTTTCTGTACCCTTAGGGCAGATACCCAGACCTGATTCTGACTTCAAATGTCTCATCACTTTGGTGGCTTGTCACACAGGCAACTCCTTAGAATTGCTTAGTTGGGCCCACCCTTCACTTGACTGCTTTTAGACAGCCCGAAGGTACCAAATTCATGTAATCCTCAGGAGAAAATCGTGATTTTTGGAAGGATATACCTTAAAGCCCTTTATTTTTTGAGGAATATGGATCCTGTCTCTGTTTTTATGATCATGCTCTTGGTACTGTTTGCTACCTAAGGCATGCTTTAATTGAGAGGTGGTATACCTGGCTGGCCTCCGGTATTTTTTTTTTATTCCTCCAGAAGGGGGCAGCATAACCCAAGGTTATCTGTTTGCCATGGCCCTCGGATCCAAGAAAAGGATTCAGGTTTTGCCTACTTAGTGCTACAATATATTTATGGCTACATGGGAGATTGTTTTTTTTTTTTTTCTAAAACGTTTCACATGTTGTGGTGCTATTAAGTTTAAAAGGAACTCCAGTGGGTAGTGCAGCACAACACACTTTTTTGTTTTATGCACTGTAGCAAACCAAAAGGAACCATCTGGTCCAGTACTAAAGCCAGGCAACTTGTATTTTATTAGGTAGCAACTCTCCCAATTTACAGTTCTCTTACATTGTCATATGGTCACATGGATCCTCTGGTGGCGCCCAAATGCATTGCACAGGCATGGCTCTGCATTGTTGGGGAGAACACAGTAGTGGGTGCATTTAGACTGAAAATCACTAAAGGTAATCAGCAGGACAGATGTGAAAAAGCAAACATGGCAATTCTGTGATTCACAATGTAGAGCATAAGCTAAATATTATCATGTTTAAATCTACTTTAATTCATGGAAGATGTTACCACAAAGAGTTCAGCTTTAATGAAGCTCATTTCCATTGAATAGGTGTTAGATGAGCCTCAATACACACCATTGGCATCTGTGGCCCTCTGCATTAAGGCTAGGTACACGTGTAATATTTGTTTAGAACAAGTATTATTCACAATTATTATGAACTATCTTATTCTGCACAATTCTGTACATGCTGAAACGGTACAATTGTTCAAATATAATCCACCAATAATGTACACACACCAGATACGATTGTTTCAACGATGCAGGAACTTAATGTACAGGAGAAAGTGTATCACAGAACAATCAATGATCACTGAACGACCGTACACACAATAGATAGTTAAAGCTACGTACACACGGTAGATTTTTATCGCCCGATAATCGGCATCGGCAAAATATCGGGCGAAAATCTGCCGTGTGTACAGTTGGTGTCGTCCATCGTCCGAAAGACCGACCTGCCGGATCCACGGACGATGGACGACGACCGATCCTAATGAAAAGGAAGGGGGAGAGCGCGCAGCAGGGTACCGCTCCGTCGCTCTCCCCCTCCCCTCTCCATAGAGCATGAACCGTGCTGTATGTACAGCACCCTTCATGCATCGTGCAGTCCCTTGTCGTTGGAAAGGATCGTGAAAGATCCTTTCCAACGACAAAAATTGCAAGTGTGTACGCAGCTTAACAATCGTCACCCAATCAGATCCGCTGGGACAGTTGTTCATTTCCAGCGACATTCTTGTCGTTGTGAATTTTTGTTGTTGACGATTATCGGCCAATCGGTTGTAGGTGTATACGTAGCCAAACATTGAGGTGCAGTAAAAGCCAGAGGTGTTGGGTCATATTGTTTATTTATGTTGATGTGCTATGCAGAATGAATGCAAATCACATAAAATGCGTGGCAAAGTGCCAAATTGTCACTGCAAAAGCATTGGAGTAAAGTAAACATAGCTTTGTAGAGAAATTGGATATAGCCATAGCCTGAAGGGGGATGTTTTATGTCTGCAGTTTAGTATTCACAAATGTTGCCCAATCCAATTGAAAATCAGCAAATGCTGTTACCAGCCTGTGCATAGTGACGATTACTGTTTACCCAAACTAAGCCATGTGGTTGCTTTGTAATGAGGTCGTACTCTTGTCCGAACCCTACCTTACCCAGCCCTAGTTATCCTAAAGGTACACGCTAACAGCTTGATGAATGTCCCACTTTTATCCATTCCAGGTATGTTTTCATTTGTTTGGTGGGAAGCGCTTACTTTCAGCTCCAGCTAGCTAGGGTTAGGGGCACTTAATGAGCAACACTAAAATTCAATCACATGCCTCAGATCTGGTAAACGCTAAAACTGGAAATTCCTCCATAAATGTTATTATGTCATTTGTACCATCAGTAAAATGTGGGAATTCAGTAACTTATACTAAAACCTATTGACCCAAAGCAAACGGCACACAGACTGAGCTGATATTCTGGTTTTATTTATCCTGCAGCCTTTTAGCACATTTCCAGTGCTGACTTTCCTTTAATAATAAGCCATTAGCCTCTGTAACTTAATTGTTGAGGGAGTCATTATGGGGCTTGTAACTGTGTTATTAGACCTGATCAGGGTCACCAGAAAGCATAGCCTCATTCTCCAACTTTATGCTTGTATGCATACTACCACCAACTTCTGTTTGATGTCTGGAAGAGGCTAGACCGTGCTCTGAACCTTATGTGACCAGTGTTCATTGAAGCCTGGATTCTAAGTCGAAATTCAGCAACCTTTTCTCAGGTTTGTATTGCTGCATCCTCACTGGAGACTTTTAACCTCTCTGCTTAAATCTCTGCAAGGTTAAAGATTTGTACAATTAAGGTTTGACTTTTAAAAATCCATGTTCACACCAGGTATCTGTCAAATAAGCTGAGCTGCATATGTGCAGTTTCCAGGATACGCAGAAATACCGGCTTACTTTGGACGTGCCAGGAAGTAATGAACTCCTTCGCAGGAGCATTGCCATCGTGACCTAGCCAATAAAGAAGATGGTGGAGCCCTGTGAGGGAACAGGGCCAGGTGAATATTGTGGGTTTAGTTCTGCTTTAAGTGAACCTGATGCTTTGCCTGCTATAGTTAAAGTACATGTTTATTTTTAACTATGTATCCCTATGTATGCCTTAATGGGAATAAACCCATCAGCCACAACATTAAACCACCGATAAATGAAGCGATCACAATATTGACCTGCTTACAATAGCAGCTATCATAAATTATGCATCAAGGCAGCAGTCAGCTAGAAGAATGGCTAAATGTATGGATGTGGGTGACTAACAAGGACCAAAGTTAGGTGTCTGGATAACTGGATTAGAGTATCTCCAGGAGGGCAAGTCTTTGGAGTTCCCAGTATATAGTAGTTAATATGCACCAAAAGAGGTCCAAGGAAAGGCAACCACTACAGGGGCAATCGTATCATTGGTGGCCAAGACTTTTTATTGCATGTGCCTATTGGCTCTGATCCAACAGAAGAACAAATTGCTGATAAAAATTTATTCTGCCATTGAAAGAAAAATTTCCAACTGCATAACTATAGACCAGTCAGAGTGCCCATGCTGTCTGTAGTTCACCGCTGAAAATGTCTGCAATGGGTACATAAGTGACAAAACTGGGCCATGGATGCAAGAAGAGGGCCACACTTTCTTTTATATCCTATAGATGGCTGGGTCCATGTGCTAGAAAAAATGAGTTGAATGCATGGAAAGACCATACCATGATTTTCAGTACCTAAAGAGACTGTTTCTAACGTCTTGGTGCCCAGGTTGCCATCTGACTTGTGTAGTCCATGCCTTGACGGATCAGAGCTGACTTGTAGGCATATTCCAGGAAAATTCCACAATATTAGGTAAGTGGTTTTAATATTTTGGCTGATCAGTTGATATTGTACAGTTTTCATACTTGTATTTATGTTTTCAATGCACAAATTTATTGATGCAGAATGCAATATGCAACACCCAGAACCCCAAAACATTTTTAAAGAAGAGAATAATTAGAACCCTCAACAATTTGTTTATTCCTGTCTGTGTCTTAGATAAGTAAATATTTAAATGTGTTGAGATTTTCACACACTTCTTGTTTCATCTCCAGGACAGGAAATCCCCCCCTCACCCAGCAACTTGTAAACTGGCAAGTGAATGCAACACCTTCAACTCCATCCAGAACTAAACCATGAATACTTGCTGAGAACCAGTGTAGGTATAGCTAACACATCACAAAGTGATGCACATAGTAAATATTAGTAATAAAATGTATCTAGTACAAATTAAATAGCTGATAAAACTTTTTAAATAGCAGATAAACTCAGGCATAATTTAAATATTATTCATTTTTTCTAGTTTTTTACAGGCTAGCATTAAAAATCCATTCAAAAGTTCAATTTTATAGAGATTTAGAGACTCCACAAATAATAAGAATTGTCCGATATGGTTAGCCTATATCCTGCAGTAAGACAGGACACTAAGCAGCCAATGTACACATTTTTAGCAAAGACATTTTTTTAATTTTATATGATGTGGGGAAATTTTAGAATCCCCACAGAGTTTTTAACGTCTATTTTGGGCTACTATTGAGAGATTTCCCCTTATGGTAACAACAACTTTACTGGACAGGAAGTGAGGACAAATCTGCACAGACAGAAGCAAAAGGTTTTCATTAATACAGTTGAGGGAGATTAAAACCTTCAACAGATTTTTTTTTTGTCTGTTCTCCTGATATCCCTGATAAATTTAGGGTGATTTAATCCTCCAATGTGCACAAATAAACTTTTTTTTCTGTGGATTGATACCTTATTGAGTGAAACTAACACTAATCAGTATGTTTCAGAACAATGGGCTGCATCACAGGAAAGATTGGCTAGTTCTAGAATGAGAGATAAAAACCATACTTACTAGTCTGTATTTTTCCAGGCTGATGGGCCAGAAGAAACGCAGAGCAGGGAGAAGCAGCCTACAATATCAATCAGTAGGAATTCAAGTAGAAGAAGAAAGAGCGTAAGGATTTTGTATACCTCTTTTAAAGTAGTACAAATACCATTGTTAGAACATCATAGAGCAGTGAATTCTACTTAGGAACAGACATATCTAAAATTTGGAAGCTATTCACCAAATTGATGTAAAAATAAAAGCAAAACGGGAAGAAAAGTGGAGTTGTTGCCATAGTGGACAATCAAATTCCATTTTTTACTGTTTTGAAAAAAAAAAAAAAAAAAATATATATATATGCCACTTGCAAACCAAAGTTTAATACCTACCTTTCTGCTCAGTTCTTACCTTCCTTTGAGGACACCAAACCATAAAAATATCATTGGCTCTGACTTTTCTCTTCATATATTCTAGCTTTCCCTTCAGACTTGCACAGTTGTACAGGACTCTTCCTGCTACTCGCTTGTTCTCTCTTCTCTGCATGGAAAAGAATAGTGCTTCGTGTACAGTGCCCATTCCTTCTCCTGTTACTGGAAACAAACATACAAGATAATTTCCCGCAGTAGAAATCTAACACGTGTATGGGGCTTAACACTGTTATAGACCCTGAGGTCCTGGAATCTCTTCCAACCAGGGATTCTCTCCCTCTCTCCTTCTCTCCTAATCACATCTAATTCCTGAAACTCCTATTTTGAACTTCAGAAGTCTTCTTTGAATCCCTAAGTTTGTGTATTCTAAGAAGAAGGTGACAACTCTAGAGCAGGAAGTCATATAGGTGAGTGAGGGAAGGGTATCATTTCCTGCAGGGTAGCACAGCCTTAAGGCTAATGAACTGCTAAACAAACTCATTGCTCTAAATCTGAGGAAAAGATCTCCTTACATTTTTTTATTTGTTGGACACTAGGTGGCACCATCTGGCATGATACAGCAGTGCCAGAGACCACATGCTACATGGGGCAGCATTACCCAACCAGGGTTCCATGGAGATGTTGCTAAGGGTGGGCAATTTGTGATTCTCAGGCCCACCAATGTACTGTGAGCTGTGGATATAGTAATAATAGAAGGGGTTACCTGAAGTTAGCCCCCCCCCTTTTAGTTGAAAAAGACTAAAGGGGGAAAGTTATAATTACCAGGTATACTTTAACAAAGTCAAGTTTTGAAACTATATTTACCACAATAAAATTTGTATGAAATTTTAGTGATTTGGATTTAGATCTACTTTAGGATTTTTTATTGGTAGCCATAACACACCTAATGAAGAGCAAATCATTAGTGATCCGCTGGCTTCAATATTGTCACTGACAAATGCCATCACTTAGCCTTAAGCCCTGTGCAGATGTCCAATATCACAATCATCTCAAATGATGAAAATCTAATGTTTGTAGACAGGAGAAGCATGAGAAGGCATCTCCCAGGCCTTGGCTTATCAAGTCGTGCCCACAAGTTATTTGCTCCCTAGTTGACAGCAGTAAGTGTGAGAACTATGCAGAGGAGGTTCATCACAAAGCTGCCCTGGTTAGGAGCTCAGGGCCCAGGACTGTTCGCAGTGTTCAGCTACAACCTTCATATACCTGCAGTAAATCAAAGAAATTGAGCAATTAGTCACAGTTGTGTACCTCACCATACCTTCATCTCTACTCGACCAAACCAATGTGAACAATAAAAATAAGGACACCACTTCTGCTTCTACTGAGATTGTTATTAGTCAACTGATGGAATAGGGAGGGGGTAAATCTGCTACTTTAAAAAAATATAAAGGATCTTTTTAGACATCCAAGAACATATTACAGCAACAAATAAAACCTTAAAACATCTGTATGTCTGTATTACCGATATCATTTACAATTGTTTAAAAACAAGCAAATGTGCACAGAAAGCATCAGTGTATTACTCTGGACCACAACATGTATTCCATGCAGTTCCCAATATTTCTTAAAGCTGTACTGTCATAAAAATAACACTTACCTTTCTTTCCACAGAACCCCCAATCCCAAATTCCTGACTTCGATTCGGTCCTGCACTATCCTGAAATCCTTCTTCGTCCCCGCGCAGGGGAAGTGCCAGGTGCTGTTATCTTCTTCTGTCTACTTCACCCAATATTGCACTGTGCAGGGGCAAGATGAGGTAGCATAGCCTTCTGAAAATGAAAATAAAAAAAAATAGTGCAACCTCACTGTGGATGCATAAGATTGGCACTTTTTTTCATTGTAGGAAAAAGCTTCAGAGTAGCCCAAAGCCTCCTGGGATACATGACGTAGTTATCCCAGGAGGGTCTGCACTCCCGTTCAGGTGAGGGGCCTCCCCTTTTTTTGTTTAAAAAAAAAAAACTCTGGGAGAAAAAAATATATTTTTTACTATATAAAAGAGTTAATTATCCTTCTATATATAGGTAAATGTGTATATATAGTAAAAAAATTGGCGATTAGGTTTACTTTAAGGCCCTTTCTATGCTGATATATGCTGAGAAAGCTTTCCACTCCTATGGGCCAAATAGTGGGACTGTGTTTTGGTTCTTCAAAGTGTTTCACAACCCGTGAAATTTCTGCTTCTTCAGGAGGATTTAGGATACATGTAAAAGGTAATATCTTATACTTAGTTCATACAGTCTGCAACAAAGAGATGTTTTATTCTCACAGACCTTCAGATGGTAACAAAAGGCACCATACCCAGATTAGGTATAATATCATTCTTTTCATCCCTCCGTGCCCTGATGTTCTGTGCTATATCCAGAAGGCAAGTGGTTAGAGAACTTTGGTTGGAAGGATGAATAGTGATAACATACCTCACTCAGGTACCGTGCCTGTTACCATTATTATTATTAAACAGGATTTATATAGGGTCAACATATTATGCAGCTCTGAAGGTCCACCATCTGAAGGTTTGAGAGAATAAAATTAAACATCTCTTGTTGCATACTATATGAACAAAAATATCAGATATCAACTTATACACGTATCCTAATTCTTCCTGAAGAAGCGGCACTTTTCATTGGCCGTGAAACGCTTTGAGGAACCAAAAACAGTCCCACTATTTGTCCCATGAAAGTGGAAAGCTTGTTCAGCATGTATCGGTAACAATTAAAAAAAACATTTTATTTGTATGATAGTTCAGCTTTAGGAAATAGTTGTAACTGCTTTTTTTTTTTTTTTACTTCTCAGGATCACAACACCATGATCGTGTTTTAAAACAATTTTCAAATATTTTGTAAATAGGTACAGTGTTTTAAGATTTGTATGTTCTTGGATGCCTAAAAAGATCCTATATATATTTTTTGCATACATATTTAGTACCTGTTGGTTATGTCTTCCATTTAAATCTTCTGCTTTGTCTAGACCGTAGCGTACACAGTATTTATGTAGTGCCGACATATTACGCTTTACAAAGTCCAAAGTCATGTCACTAGCTTTCCCACAAAGGGGCTTACAATCTAATGTCCCTACCATAGTCATATGTCTTTAATATAGTCTATGGTCAATTTTTGAGGGGAAGACAGTTAACCCAACTGCATGTTTTTGGAATGTGGGAGGAAACTGGAGTACCCGGAGGAAACCCACACAAACACAGGGAGAACCTGCAAACTCAATGCAGATAGTGTCTTGGCCGAGATTCGAAGTTCTCAATTCACGTGTGTTCATTAAATTTTTTTAGGTCTTGGATTAGAACTACAGAATGTGTGTCCTCATGTTGGAAATGAAGAAGAGCAAAGGGAAAGGTGGTCTGTTCTACACTCTACTGGTCCAATACTGCTGCATAGATACAGTATGGTAAGTATGGTAAGTGTTGTCACCCTCAGATAGTAAGGGTCTGATTTTTTAAAGCACTCTAATACTGGAGAAGGTAGACCATCATTGGAGAACCTGTGTGATCCAACAAACCTGGAATGGATTAACCATTTACAAATAGGCGCCAAATGTTTTCATTCCTGGGCCAGACTCATTTCAGGTTTGCTGAATTGATTTTCCCATGATACTCTATCTTCTCCAGTCTTGGACAGCTTTCATAAATCCAGCCTAACTTTGTCCCTTACAGGCCACATGTGCAAAAATGCAGCCACTACATTTTAGGATTAGATCTTAGGTCTGCTAAGCAGCAATGTAGGACTTTTTTTCTTGTGTATGGATAAATATTAAGTGCTAAGTATTTCTATACATTTTGTACCTTGCTTCCTTAGTAGCACCTAAAAAGCTGGTCTCTTTTTCCAACACTTTAACATACTGGCCCGCAGATAAGAGATCATCATCATTCTGAAAACCAGTAGCCATTATCCCATGGTTGGGCACTAAGATTGCCATGTTCATGGCCTGTTTTTGCCACCATGTTTAAAGACCTGCAGAACATGACCTTGGGAACTCCTCTTCAAATAACCTGCTGACCTTCACTCCACTTCCTAGTCCTGGCAGACAATGGGCAGGAGAAAGCTATTTATTATACTATTTATTCCATATCCTAGTCCTTTACAGCTCAATTGTCCTCCCCTTAATGATGTTTTCACTGTCATCCTGAATAACAGAGCGCTCTACAGTGCATTGTGTATTGGTTCACAGGGAAGAAATGTAAATTCACTAATTGCTGGCATGCTGCCACTGAATACATGCCTCCACCTTGGGTTCATGTACTGATTTCTTTCCATATTAACTAAACAAATGTTTCTCAACCAGGGTTCTTCTATAGGTTCCTTGAGCAATTAACAGATTCCAATGATCTTTTTGGCTTTTTTTCCTCAATGGGCAGCAATGTAAAAATAATTCTTCCCACTGATCATCACACTAATTTATATGATTCCAAGTTCAACATTTTAGAATGGTAAAGGTGCAACAGAACAAAAGGTCTTGTAGATGACAATCATATACCTACCAAAGGAATATGGACTCCCCTCCCATCCCATTTAGATAGTACTTTAAGTTAAGTTCTTTTTAGTAATGGGTTCTGTAAATCTACAACCTACAAGGCATTTTTTCCAACTTTGTAAGCGTTTTGGGGGAGACCCTTATCTGTTCCCCAATGCCTTTGCCCTGGTGTACAAAGCCACCTTTATAAAGGGGTTTGGTGTGGAGAAACATGAGTGTCCTGCACAAGGTGCTGACCTCAACCTTACCTTCACAAGGTGCTAATCCTAACCCTACTGAACACCTTAGTATAAATGGAAGCCCCAATGTTGAGGCATGTCTTCCCTGAACAAACAAGTGCTGTACAGACACAGCTGTTCAGTTCTATAGAGAGGGGAAGGGGGAAGATGAGTGAGGGGCACCCCAATGAAAGTACAATGGCCATTCATTGATTATCGGGGTCTGGTGTAAACGTATAATTTTACCTCATGTGGTCATAAATGTTGTCAATCTCTAGAGACACTCATGTAGCATGTGTGCCTACAAGTGTCCAATGCACCCATACACAAAGACAATAGTACTAAACCAATTTGCAGACTGCTATTGCTGTGCTCCCCTTCTAGAAATGCCAGAGAAGTGACATTTTTTTAGATGGAAATCATCAATGGTTATTTCCTGCAAGCTGCTTAAAACACAATGCCTCGGGGTAGCGTTCACAGGACAGGACGCTCTGTCTGAGCCACAGTCACAAATAAGCACTTGCACAGTGAGATCTGCCTGTAGACCTCCCTAAGTAAAACATTTCAAAACAGCAGTTTATTACAGGACACACTTTTAGCACTTGCCCTAATAGCTTCATCCAGCTAATGGAAAGTGCTGTGAAGTGGAGATGAAGTGCATGATTGCATGACAAAGGATTTTCCTCTTCTAAAGATAAAAGGATCTGGGGGGCGGCTGCTGGCCAAGAACAAAAATGTAATAAATCGCTCCTTACCAGTCCTTTAAATATGGTGACTGCATTGGTTTAACCCTCTAATCCTGCCAGTAATACACTTCCTGTCCTAGGTAACATTCAGTCAGTGTGGAAACTGATATCTGGTCACATTCAACAAAGGCAGAGTGCACAGGAAGGTATCAGAACACAAAAATGGTGGCAGAATCAATAGGTAGAACAAAAACCCTTTCTATGTAAAAATCCAAAAAGGGAGCAAATAGTAAAAGGGGTTTACATACTACCCATACTGCTGCCCTTCCGGTCTGCACTAATTCCATTTTGCTGATGAGAAAAAAGAAAAATATCTGGTAATTCCAAGTATGGTGGGTCATGTGACTGCTGCCCTTTCTCCTATGTGAGCCATGGGGAGGTGGTTCTCAGTCCTGTGTTATTTCTAACCTGCATAGCAAAAGCAAAGAAGCCTACAGGCATCAAACAAGGACTGGCTGCACGTTTTAAACAACCAACCATTGAAATTGATATTGAACGGATATATGTCCACATAATAAAGCAAAGGATACAGTTTGGCAAAAATACTGAATCAGAGAAGTTAAAGTTTATCAAAAGCCATACGGTGTTCAGATTTGAATTCCGTAAAATGGAATGAAGAACTTTTTGTTCCAAAAACACAACAGGAAAAAAATTCCCAACAAATTCCCTGGTGACACCAAATCAGATGCCCCCCCCCACACTGAAATATTTCCTATATGACAACAATCAATTTCTGTCCCTGTGACCAGCACAAATAATAAGGGGGGGGTCTTAAAACACAGCAATAAAAACAGATAGAGGTTCTCATCCAAAAAGTTTTACCCCTTTATCTGTTTTCCATTTTTAAAGCTATCTGTGTCCTGTTGGGGAGATTTTTCTTTGATTTCCTTTTTGGTGACACAACAGAAAATAAAGGGAAATCTGTTCACAGACAGCTAGCACAATACCAATTATCCCCAAGCTTGTATTTCTTCAGCTATAAAGATTCCTATAGAAATCTGAATATATTGGGTGAGCAAATGCGATCCAACCAAGACCATCCCTGGGCACCTCTGCCTGCCATCTGCTTCAGAAAACAGAACATTTGGTATTGCATTTCAGCTGGTACTGGTTAAAAAACAGATCAGCAACCCTTCTTCCCTTTTTTGTATTGGGTAGATTCAGTTGATGTTCACATTTGGTGTTCCTAAGCTTGGTACGGACAATAGACCAATTCAATCAAGAAATTGATCATGTTGCAGTATTCTTGCTTATTCCTTGTAACTGATCATAATGAATACATTTATAGCTGGTTATCTGAAATTACCTGTCCATGAACTCAGCACAACTACCTACACTTCCAAAGATCCCCCACAGGAGACCTGTTCACAAACAGAGACAGCTGGATCTTGTGTATTGATCAAGTCTCTATCCTCATTAGTGAGTGTAATGAACACAAGTCTATATTCTGGACAATGGCAGCACCAGAGGGCTTATGTGTATTAGACTGCAGGGAGGCCTGGAATCCTCACTCTACATTGTAACAAATAAAGTAATAACATCTGCATGGGGCTTTTGTGGGGTTCCGTCCACAATCCAAAAACATATTGGCCACTTGGCTTTAGGATGAGTTTACACTAGTGATTTTCCATCTTAGAAACTGAACTTAACAATCACTCTGCTTGTTCGGCAATTGTTCAGAAATAAGTCTTAAGTGTGCATCAATTGTTTAAATTGCCTCGGCATCTCCTAATTACTAGATTGCTTAGAAACCAATCCACTGCTTCGATTTACGTGGCAAAGACAACATTAAAAATGAAGGGCCACTGGTGCTACTCATTGGGGTTTTATTCTAAATGAATAGGAATGCAGGGCAGCAAAGTGCATTTTGTGTATTAGGATCCAATCACCCCACTTGCATTGGTCTGTGTCACTTAATGCAAGCCCGGCCCAATGAAACCCAAAATCCATTGTTTCCAAAGGCCAGTTTGGTAAAAGGTACTTTATTTCAACAAAAGATGAAAGCAAGAAAAAACAGCAATTGTTTGAAAGTTTAAATATCACCCAAATGGGGTTGATGTCTACTTTTGTCCTCCTGAAAGATCTTTCAATCTAGCACCTCATCCACAATCATCAACAGCACAGCATTATATTATGATTATATGGCGTTTTAATTTGTGTATCCTGAAATAGATATTTGGCAATTACTTTTTTTCTGTTTGTTTTCTACTATAGCAGCTTTTGGGTTGTGGAAATCAGAGCTCCTTGTGCTGTACATAGTCAGGATGAAGGCTTATTCACACATGGGCATTGAGGTGATAAGGAATTGGTGGTGTTTTGGGTAACCGTGACCCCACCCCCCACCCCCCCGGAAAGCACCTCACCATTGCACATAGCTTTCAAGTACCAACCAGTTGTGAATTATCAAAATAATTGGGCTACCTTAACACGTGATACCACTCTTGCATTAATGCAGCTCATAGCCAGAATGGCCCTTTATATGTATGTATAAAGAACAGGGGGGCTTGTGTTTATCTATGCAATTCTGAAGCTGCAACACTAACAGGTTTCCATTTAAAATTCCTTTTTCTCATCTACTTTGATCTCTGAACGTTTACTGTCCAGGTATCTTCACACTAAGGTGTGAGTAACCAGAACAGTTCGGGGCCCCTCACACCATCCCTATGCAACTTTGGACTTTAGTCTGGATTCTAAAACTTGCCATATACAGATCAAGGTCCAAACTGAACAAAACCAGACCCAGATTCTTCCAGAAGCTAAGTCACTACTATTTCCAAGGAAGCGGATGATATTCAGAGAATGCATCCATATGGAAATCCACAATGCACACAAACCAGACTAATAGAATGTGTTACTTCTTACAGGAAAAGCAACAAAATATAAATATTTCCCAGATAGGTCCACACCTTCATCTCAGTCTGGTGTGTATGTGTGCCCCTTATTTCATTCATGAGCATCTTCCTGCTTTAATCAGGAAAATTATAAAAAATGATTTTGTTGGTTTTATCTACATTTGAAGGGATTAAAACCTCTGTTATTTTTTTTTATTTAATTCTGTCAGGCACGTTTAATATATATCTGATTGACTATGCTTGCTGGAACAAAAAGTGAAGGTAAGTTATTTTGATCCATCACCATAGCAGGAATAGAAGAAATTCATACAGTATATGTTCCTCTGACAAAAAAGTGGGGTTTTCTGAGATCATTCCTTTAATGTCTTGTATCTCTAGGACAGAAAGAAAAAGGAGCACATAATCTTACATTTAAAAAATGACCTGAAACTAAATTCATTTACTAATTGTTCCAAGTTTTTTGCTCTGGAAAAGTTAGAAACTTAAGGTCACATACACTATAGGCAAAACAATATTTCTCAAAATGCTGCCAATAATCTAGAAATTGCTGCAAAATGTTACAACTTTTACATTGGAGAAGGTGAAACTGAAGTGATTTTTAAGGGTCCTGTGGGCTTTACTTGACTTCCTTCCGAGGAGCTCCATTTGCCTAGACCAGTACTGAAAAACAGACAATGAAAATATTTATAAACACTAACAAGATAAATAAAAAATGAAAATACCAAAAAAGATAAACTAAACGGTTCCATGTTCATATAACCAACAGAACCAACCCTCTAAAAATAAAAGTTAGTTTTTAAATATTTTTTTTCTTGTTTATTTTATATTGAGGATAAGCTAGAATTATATGTATTTATATGTTTATGATGTGGATTGATATACAGGACACTTGAATTGGATTTAGACAGGGGATGTGTTCACCTATGTCTGGAATACACTAATTTAGCCACTGTAAAGGGTCATTTACCTGTCCCAATCCACATAACCTGTTAAACATAATCTCCGCCAAAGAAAGGGACCGTTTTGAGACTTGGAAGGAAGACAGGATGACAAAACACCTCACCTTCCCTCTCCTCCTACACACTTTAAACTCAGCATCATTAGCAAATGTTCGCTCCTGCTAGGTAGGCGTCACTTCTGCCTTCCCCATAGACAACAAAATACTGTCTGGAGGATGAATCCACATCAAAAAGTTTAGGATACACATAACCCCAGAAAACACAGAAGAAACGTGTTACTCTTTACAGGAAATAAAGTATCCAAATTTATAAATCATTCACAGACAGATTTACATATGCATCCCAGTCTGGTAGGTATACATGTCAAACACTGATCTTTTTCCTGGTTAAATTAAATAACAATTAAAATGTTTCTAATGCCAAAATTATTTTGTTGCTTTTATGTGAATTGAGGAAGAATTAAAACCTCTGATAAATTTTATTTATTTCTCTGGATCAACTTTAATATTTGTATGATTGACCATTATAATTAGTACTGAAAAGGAGGGGAAAAATAGAGATATTATTAGAATCTTCTAAAATGATCCCATGTTCTGTTGCGCCTATGGAAGAGCAATTCAAATGGGACACAGAATTTAAAATTAAAGTTTGAACAAAAATGTTTATTATAAAATTTTATTTTATAATCCAATTTTTGGGGAATTTGTGCAAGAAAATAAAGCTTTGATAAATGGTGCCAGCAATTATTATAATTATTATTATTTTTATTAAAGATTTATAAAGTGCCTTCATCTTTCCTGAATATTTATAATGTTTGAATTTCCTGTTTCCATGTTTTATCTTTTACTCTTCCTTTAATCTATGGCGACAACAGGAAATGGCTGGTGAACCTGTTAAAAGTACTTTTAGGAAAACATATCCCCCAAAGTGAATTTCTGGACAGGATGAATATAATTCATTAAATACATTCACTAAACTCACAAGTTTTTTGAGCAGCCACCTTAAAACATTTATTTATATTTCTTCATATTTGCTTATTTAAAACTTTAACACTAATAGATGCACCCATAGTGTATTGCAGACTGGCTCTGGCTGAAATGAATTGGGATTTCCTGTTAGTACAGACAGGAAACCCACCTTTTGTGATCTTTGCATAAGTTTGTGTATTGGAAGCTCAAGTCTTTAGCTGGACACAGCAGGATATAATGGGTGTCTTACCTGAACTTGACAATAGTGTCTACATAACACCCAGGGCTCTCATTCTATTATCCTCATGGCTGTTGTCACACCTGAGGGCTTTGATCACTGTCGCCGCCCCCTTGTCCTGCTATAAAAGGGGATCAGGAGAAAACTCAGCATTCAGAGAACAGCCACACAGGCAGCATTTATACAGAGAGGATTTGGTTCACCAGAGCAGGAAAAAGGAACCTTTTTGCGATGGATGGCTACAGCCAAGAGGTCTTACACTATTTCCCTTCCAACTTCCCCGCTGGTCAGGTGGGGTTTTCGGACTCGCAGACCCCTCATGTGGTGGGGATAACTGTGCCCACTGTACCAAAGACGGATTTCCAACAGCCTGCTATGAAAGGTAGGTACAGGAGTAGCACATGTATGCAATGCCTTATATATTATAATATCTGTGGATGATATACTAATTTTTGTCTCATTGCAGAATGTGTACGTTCGCCAACCAATGGTGATCTCAGAGCCCCTCAGATCTCTCCACCCAAGGCGGTGAGCACCCAACCCCAGATCTTGGATACATCGGTGTGCCAACGCAGGAAGAGGACCGTCTACAATCAAGCTCAGCTGGACACATTGGAGAGATACTTCAAAACCAACATGTACCCAGATATCCACCACCGGGAACAGCTAGCCAAACAAATGTACCTCCCCGAGTCTAGGATCCAGGTATGTACTCACCACTAGTATCCCATTTTATTTCAGACAGCCAGGGAAATTGAGAACCTCTGAAAACTTCTAGGGGAAATTCACTCCACTTTTGGTTTTGTGGCTTATTTATTCAGGGACATAGTATAACTGGTATATATGTCTTAATTTTAATTTACATGGAGTTAATCCCAACTATTAGTTAATCTCAAATTTTAAAGATAGCTATTGTATGACCTAATTTGTCATTATTCCACATGGTGTTATACCTTTTTCTAGCTGCTTCACTGTAACATGTGCTTATGGATATCTCTTGTTTCTCTACAGGTCTGGTTTCAGAATAGAAGAGCCAAAGCCAGGCGAAAGGGCATAAGGTCAACTAACACAATGGCAGAACAATCATATTCCCAATTAGTTGGTGATAACAAGTACATGTATTCCTCCACACCACCTCAACAAGTCCACCAACAACCAATGATGAGTTGCCAAGAAGGGATGCAACCAATGATCAACCCCCATCAGGAAATTTACCAACAGTCTGAATTCCCTGGATTTACTCAATACCCCTGCCAAATGCCTAGACATATGCCAGTCATGGACCAGGGATCATCATCCAGGGTTTATCAGCAACCTATGGTATCTAACCTGCCCGCGGTAAACCAGCAGCATTTTTACAATCATGTGAACCCAAACATGGGCTTCAACAACCAAGGAGTAAATCCTAATGGAGGACAATTCGCAACAAATATGAATTATGCGATGGATTATTCGAACTTCCCACCCAACAGGACTGTTACTCAAGAACTAAGCATGAATTTTCCAACAGCTTCAGTATCTACAGATTCAGAAGATTGCTTTGGACCTTATCCGTTTCCCATCCAGAGACAACGTTATCCAGTGCCAGCTCTTCAGTGCGAAATCGGCAAGCAAACGTCACCCATATCTGACTCTGGAGTGAGCGAGATAGCCACAGAATGCGGATCTGATTGGGAAGAAGACCTCACCTCTGTACTCAACAGTCTGTGATGGAGCATATTATGCCCAATTTTGCATGACTTTTTTTTTTTGTATATATTTTTCTTTATTTGTATAATTTATTGATAGTTCAGCACTTTTTAGGAAATTAGATATCCATTTACTTTCCCTTGCATTTTGACCCCTTTTCTTTTATTTTTATTTTATTGAATTTTGTTTCTTTGCTATCCATTTTCTATAGTGACTACTGTGCGCTTATGGCAATTGGCCATTAGGTGTGAGAACGAGTGATTGGTTTATTAGGAGACTTTTAGAAAATCAGGACCATAGAATTCACCACCAGCGAATTTCAGAGGATTCAGTTAGTAGAATAATTTGAAAATAGCCCATTCACTTGACCCCAAAAACTTTTCCATTGCTGGCCCCTAAATCCTATTAATTTATCTTTACCTGTCCAATTTGTAAGGAAACAGTGTAAAAATTGTATTTAATGTGTGTTTATGTGTTATTTAATTATATTTGTAATGTTAAAACTTTTTTCATGTTTTTTGATTTGAAATAAAGATTGCATTAAACAGTTAAAAATGTTTCTTTCTATGGAACAAAAACTGCATTTTTTTAAAAATTGCTTCATCCAAATTTTATTATTTTCTGGAGGTGAGGTAAAATTGCGTCAAATGTTTTATTCCTGTCTTTGAACCCAATAGAATTGATTTTCTCCTGTTCATTTCCTGTCCTTGAGATACCAGAAAGGTTGTCACAGGAAGTAACAAGTTCCTTATCAGAAGTCTTATTCCTTACCCATCCCTAAAAAAGTCCTGTCTTTGTTTCTCAGTTGGGGAGATTTCCTATCACTCCTTGCTCAAAAATAGGAGTATATATCCCCAACAGACATTAGACAGCTAAGAAACCACGCAAAGGCCCTAACTAAAGCTTCTTTCACGATCCTTTCCAACGACAAGGGACTGCACGATGCATGAACGGTGCTTGCTCTATGGAGAGGGGAGGGGGAGAGCGACGGAGCGGCACCCTGCTGCGCGCTCTCCCCCTTCCCTTTCATTAGGATCGGTTGTCGTCCATCGTCCGTGGATCCGGCAGGACGGTCGTTCGGACGATGGACAACACCGACTGTACACACGGCAGATTTTCGCCCAATATTTGGCCGATGCCGATTATCGGGCGATAAAAATCTGACATGTGTACGCAGCTTAATACCACTTTGCTGGGCTTTAGGCTGACAGGAACAGACAAAAATGCTAAGATCTAAAAACAGAGCCTGTCACCAATAGTTCATTTCACCTCGTCCTCATTTATTTTGTCCCAAGGGGAGATTTTGCAAATAACAGGGCCGCTCAGTGGTTAGCACTCTGGCCTTTGCAGCGCTGGGTCCCAGATTCAAATTTCGGCCAGGACACCATCTGCATGGAGTTTGCAGGTTCTCCCCGTGTTTGTGTGGGTTTCCTCTGGGTACTCTAATTTCTTCCCACATTCCAAAAATATGCAGTTAGGTTAATTGGCTTCCCTCATAAATTGACCTTAGTTTGTATTAATTACATGATAGGGGCATTAGATTGTGAGCTCCTTTGAGGGGCAGCTAGAGCCATGACTATGGTTTTTGTACAGCGCTGTGTAATATGTCGGCACTATATAAATACTGGATAATAAAATTGACTTTCCATCCAACGCCGCCATCTTCTTTCAGTTTCCCCTGACGTCACCCAATCTCGCACGGCACAGGTGTGACGTTTTCCTCTAAAAAGAAAAAGGAGCATCTTTTTACATGATGTTGAAAATGTGATGATAGGGCCTCTTTAACAGGAGCTAAACCCCCTTCCTTGCTTTATCTAAAACAAAAAAAAAATTTTTGTGACTTCATCCTTTAAATACTTTATTGCAGTGACAACTGTTAGCACAATGGATGGGCTCCTCTTAGCACAGTGGATAAATGATTATTATATGGAATATTACTTCCATAAAACTGACTTTTATTGGTAGACCACAACCAGCAAAATAAATCAGCGGGGCTGAAACTTTTCACTTTAAGATAATCAAATAACACAAGAAATATCAAGGTATTAATAGAGCTGAACAGTTGAACCTCAGGTTATATATACACTTAGGAAAACAGATGAAAACCAAAAGATGGGACTTTAAAGGCCAACAACATACACACCACTGGTACAAGTCAAGTCCCATATTTTATTCTATAGACCAAAAGAAAACAAATAACAGAGAAATGTAGGAGTAAACCCTCAGATGATTACCCAAATTCAAATATATTCATAGAAACAGCCAATATACATCAGATAGTACAGATGTAGTCCCAGCATGGACCAATACATACTAATTGACCAATTACAACCAAGATAAGATATGCAACCAGTAATGTAGCAGTCACAATTTTTATATGCATTTTACAGATTCTATATTATTTTTCCCTCTGCACTGGATATTATCAAAGAAAAATAGCAAAATATATTAACTTAAAACCCACGTTTAATCCCCTTTAATTGCAGAATGTTACTGTAATGCAGCCTTTCATGACCTTTTTAATATGGGGGAACCCTTGAAATAAATTTTGGTGAACCCCTTCTATAATTACTATATCTCACAGTATATTAGCATGGAGGTCATTGGGAAAAATTCCTCTTACATTGCTGGTCATTGGGAAGAATGTCACCCTTACAGATAGGCAAAAAGATCATTGGGTCACTTAAACTGACCAGGTAGTCACAAATTGCTCAAGGAGCCCTTCCACCCTCTGGAGGAACCCAGGTTTAGAAACTCTGCTCTATGGCATCATTGTACTGATTCCAACATTGCAATGGTAACTGACACTGCAACTTATAAGGGTTGCTGTGGGTTTTTTTTTTAATAAAGGGACAAACAGTCTGTTCATAACAATTTTTTAGATAATTTATTTTATTCACTTCACTCCATTTATAAAATTGAGGATCAGCTGTGCAGTTTGTTACGTTTAGTCCTAAGAGACATTTTTATAATCAACAACACTTTTGAAATGTTACTTTCCAGTCATGGATGTAGCCAACAATGGGCCCCTGTGCAGGACTGACTTAGGGTCCCTTTGTCAAACTGACATGGGGTTCCCACCACAGCCCATGCTGATGGTCCGGGGCCCTCATACAGTGGCACACTTTGCACCTGCCTATGTCTGCCCTGTTACTGGCCCATATTTATGAAAATGATTAGCAGGTGGCGTTCATCATTCACTGAAGGTGAATGTCATAAAGTCAGAGCTCTGCTGGGGTTATGGCACCATCTTGTGCCAGCTTGGTGGTAATTGTCTCCTGATAATATTTCAGAATATTCACCCTAATCCTCTTACATAAACTTTTATTTTTTCCCCTATTTGTTTTTGTTTATTTGGGCTTTATGGCCCTTTTTCTTAATCCATAATCAGTGTGTGGATTCACACCTCTAACATGGCAGTACATTGGGTTCTTTCATTAACAAATGGTGTGGCATTCATCCTATGCCAGTCAGTCTGCCAGGAAGGAAAAGAGTGTGAACAGGCTATTGATTTTCCAATATGCAAACTATTCATAACACCTTATATGTTGGATGTGGCACTAACCAAAAACAAAAATATAATGGTTGTATGTTAGTTGTGTCAGCTGTGTGTTACCAGAGCTTCATTTCTTCAGGCCTGAGCACAACAGGAATTATTTTTAGCAAATAATTTAACACTAGCTTAAATATATGGTTTTACAATATGAAAAAAACTTAATGCCAGTGGCTCAGACATATTATGCAGCACTTTACAAAGTCGATAGTCATATCACTAGCTGTACCTCAAGGGGGCTTACAATCTAATGTCCCTTCCATAGTTATATGTCTTTAATACAGTCTAAGGTCATTTTTAGGAGAAGCCAATTAACTGAGTGTTTTTGGAATGTGGGAGGAAACCCACGCAAACACAGGGAGAACCTGCAAACTCCATGCAGATAGTGTCCTGGCTGCGATTGGAACCAGGGACCCAGCACTGCAAAGGCCAGAGTGCTAAACAATATGCTTGTTAACATTCATCATCCACTTGAAAAAGGGCCTGAGGGTCCCAACTTGGGCACCCAATGCTCTATCATAATATGAAGGGGTACGTATCATGTGCTCCCCCAAACCTGGATGTACTGGATTTAAGTCTTCAGCTGGAAGCGAGTGGCAGGGGGTAAGGGAAAAGTATGAATACCCCAAGGAGAGAAGGAATATTAAAGTGAACTAAATTCTTTTCTGTTTTTCTGGTTGTGGGTACAGGGAGACTTGGGGTAACAGAAGAGGTTGGTGTATGGGTTACAAAGAGTATTGTTGTTACAAGTTAAGGTTCCATTGACCTAGTGTTAGGGCTGATGTGTTACAGAAAAGTTTGGTATGATGGGTATATGTTGGGAGGGTTGGTGCTAAGGCAGAACCAAATAGAAAATTTTAAAAAATCACACTTACCTTTAATTTCGCAGATACCTGGATCAAGCTAAACCTTTCCTCAATTGGGTCCCACGCCATCCTGGAATTCTTCATCCCAGCGTGGAGGAAGAAGTCTTCTTCTTCCTTCTTCTGGCTATGTCGCCTGATCTCGCACTGCGCAGGTATGAGATCATGTGACATAGTCTGCTGTAATGGGGGGGAAAAGGAGAGCCGATCACACTGCGTATGCCTAATCTCGGGCATGCACCGGAGCCTCCTGGGATGTGTGACGTAGGTATCCCTGGAGGATCTGTGCACCCACTGTGCCTTGATCGCTGAGGCGAGGCGTTTCACCCATTTATTTTTTAAAGGGTGTTGCATTTAAAAACAAGAATATTTATACTTTAAATGAATAGGTTGTCTACCCTTTTAGGTATAGTAAAAACTTTGTGTTTAGGTCTACTTTAAGTTTGCAAGGATAAATTATATTAGGCCTTATGCATAGGATAATTGTCACTGGAAACAATCTTTTGTGATCAATTTGTGATCAATTCCAGGAATAAATGAATAAGTGAGCAGCATTTACAGTGTTACAGGAAAGGCTCACCTAGAGGTTTCTGTTAAGGTTACAGAGAGAGATATTGTGAGTGACCTCACTAGGTAATCACCATCTCCAGTAAATCCTTATTTTGGTCTATAGGCGTGATAATGTCATTTCTCCTTCTCTCTGTCCTCCCTATTCACAGATCTTTATATTTAAATGTCTTCTTTCACCTTACATACTCTTTCTGTGCACTTCCGTAAAGCAGCACTGGTGTCAGGAAGTGACCATTGAAATCTAGTAACAACAAGTTATTTATGTTAGATAATTCAATTTACTTTCAGGTATCCCTAAAGATCAGAGAAATGTTTTTTAAGGAAAAACCCTGTAAATTGTTTCAGATTTCAAAACTGTTTTTCAAACTGTAAAATATTTTAGTTCTTATCTCAACATTTCCCATAAAACACAAAACAATTTAATTTAATTTGTTTATAATAAAGGAGAAGCCCAGGAGCATATATAAACCAATCAGAATTCATTTAGTGCATATTATATAGAAAATGTCATTTTTGATTGGTTGCTGCGGACCAGTATGATACACCTCATTACAAAACTATATATTCAGTACTAAAAACATTGAAATATAGTTATTTTGGTAAACAATGTTGGAGCTGTGTATTAAAGTTCTTCAAGACTGGAAAAGATAGACTACCATGGGAGATCCAGAATATTTCAATGGATCTGGTCCATGAATGAAAACATTTACTAACCAATAGCAAATTATTTTTAAGATTGCCATTTCAGGTTTGATTTTCTATGTTCTCCAGTCTTGGAGAGCTTCAGTAAATCTGACCCACAGTTCTTTGCATGACCACAATCCAAAATCTGTGCAACAAAAACACATACAATTCTGCGTTTTCAAAGTTTTATTGAAAAAAACACTGCATTACATATATTACATGGTTTTATTTACACTAACAATTACAGTTGTATATACAAATTATTGCGCTGCTGTACAAATTAATGGATCCTTGCACTAGATGGTCATTATTTGTCAGGACAACAGAATTACTTTTTGTCTTGCATAGACTTGGTTTACAATTACTAAATCTTTTCATAGCCTTAGGCTATGTTTAAGCTTTTCATCTCAACAATGCAAAAACCTGAAACTAAAAATAAGTTGGCATCCTAAAGTCTTTTCTTCATGGTTGAAAAACAAGTGGCAGTTACAAATTATCAAGAATTATATCAGATATTTCATAACAGCAGTTTCAGCTTTTAGTAATCATTTTGTCTCAATAATTTCATAACATCAAAAATCCTCCTCAATTCTTTAAACTTATTGGTGCTGTGACCATTTTACAGGACAGAGAGGACAGGTGAATTGCTATCTTTGGAATCACAATCAGGAGACCTGTCAACGCCAGAATCAGTATCAGACATTTCCTTGAAGAAGTCACCTTGCATGGCTGGCACAGAGTATGGCGCCTGCCTGATATAAGGACTGACTCCGTAGCGGTTCCCAGCTGCTGAAGATGGTGGGATTGTTGGGATGATGACATTCATCCCCGGAGTGATGGTCTTGTTGGGTGGGCCCATCATATAATCAGACCGAGGCAAATAGGCTCTTCTGCTCAAGTTGACACCCTTGCCGCTTATGATGGGTGCCATGTTTTTGTACATGTGCTGTTGGTTGTTGACCGATGTATTTCCTTGGTACATGTTGGCTTGATTTATCATAAACATCTTCTGAGGAATTGGAGAAGAATAATTAGGGTAGAGGGGAACCTCAGGAGCTTGGTTATACACATCTTGAGATAAACTCATCATGGGTTGATTTTGCTGGGGAACCATAACCTGGACTTGTTCAGAGACAGCCATTGAATGGTTTGGAATGGATTCTGTAGAATAATTAATGGCTGGTTGCTGGTTGTTGGCATAATCTATGTTTGCATTTTTGAAATAGGTGGATTTGCCTTTTTCACGTCTCGCTTTTCCTCTCCTGTTCTGAAACCAAACCTGTAAAAAACAAAGGTCAAAGCTGAGGAATATAGTTAAAGAGGGACCATCAAATGGAAGGAGACAGTCATATGAACGGGGGGAGAAATGTTAGAACATTAGAAGCCTTGGAGGAGCATCGGCTTATGAAACAATAAAGAAGAACCTAACGTTATGGATCGACAAGTAGGGGAATAAGTAAAGAGGATGAATGGAAAGTGAATCAGCAATGAGGGATTTTCCCTTGGAAGCAGGGAAGGGGAGGTTAAAACATGTTTACTAGAAAAATAGAGGAAGATCATGATTCACTACATGAACTACAAAGGGGTTCTAGTTTGTCTTTGTAAGAAATATATCCATAAATGATGGTCAGTATTCCACATACCTGGATCCTGGACTCTGGGATACGAATCTTTTTGGCTAGCTCTTCTCTGTGGTGAATGTCTGGGTACATATTTCCCTGGAAAAACTCCTCCAAGATATCCAGCTGCTCCTGGCTGTATACTGTCCTCTTCCTACGCTGTGACATAGAAGCTTGGTCCATAGGTATGGGAGCAATGACCACCATCTGCTTGTTATGCTTCATATTCTTAGATCCCAGGGATTGGAGGGAACTCTGGTTGCTGGTGGACGGTTCTTCTTCTGTAGGTAAAACATTAAACTTTTAGAATCTCAGCAGAAGGTTGGCACTTTATAACGACACATTCTTCAGGATACACACAGATGTTAGATGATGGGCATCCAGATCATGCTGATTCAATATTTTTTAAATCCTTGGCTTGGAACAAGTTTGAGAATGCACTGAAGCAAGATAAAACTATTGTTTTTAGAAGAAGGTCTCCTTTTCAGCTTGTTCCATTTTTTAGTGGTCTCATTCCAAAAAAAATCAATCTTTATATATATATATATATATATTTTTGTAATAATGAAGGCTAGAAAAACCTCTAGAGACCTACAATTCTACCTAAGCCAGATACCCAAAGTGTTCCATAACTGTGCATTGGCTGATTAATGAATACACTTACCCTTTGCACAATTTGTCTCAAAGTCCAATCCAAACTCATCATACTGGACCTGGGGGTCAGTAAAAGCCATCTGGTCAGGGCTAGTTGGAAAGCATCCTGGAAAATAGTCCTCCGGGTCTTCAGGGTACCCAGCCATTATCTGGCTGGACCTTTAGTTCTGGATCTATCCTCCTTGTGCTTGACTGTGAACTTTGTGTGCTCCATGGCACTCTGTTTCCCCTTTTAAATACCTTTCAGGGCAAGTCAGACAGCACAAAGTAATGAGGTGTGAAATGTTCCCTGGGGATGTGAATAAGGGTGGCTGAGGTGCTCTACAGGTAGACGCTATTGTCCCCAGGTTAGAGAGTCCAGTTATTATTTCCTGCAGGGATGTACACACAATAGGATTGAATACACATCTCAAGGGTTAGGGCACACTTAATAAGTCTAGCATACACACAAATAAAAACAATTAGGGCCAAATCTGTATGAATTTAAATAATAAACCCCTAAGAAAGAATGTATTAGGAGTGCAATGTATTATCAACTATAGTATGGTATAGTTTATAATACATTCTGATGTGGTTTGAAGTTGTTTCAAAATTATCATTATCTCTATATTTCCATGTCTATCCATCCATCCATCCAGAAATGTGCACATAATCAAATACACATCTTTGGGGTGAAGGCATTCCTGTTAACACAACAGATGCCTCAGGAAGACTCTGGGACCCCCATCTATTTTCACATCTAAGATCATTTAGGCACCAATCCAAGAGCATGGGAATACCAAACGATAAATAGGAGTGCATTAGGGTGCAAAGTAATTTATAATTATATTACATTGTGGTGTATTGTATATTTACTTAAGATTATCTCTTTCTCTCCCTATCTATCTATCTATCTATCTATCTATCTATCTATCTATCTATCTATCTATCTATCTATCTATCTATCTATCTATCTATCTATCTATCTATCTATCTATCTATCTATCTATCTATCTATCTCTATCCCATATAGCTGGAGAGGAGGGTAATTCGCTGCCACTCTCATACTGATATAAAGAGATATGAGATTGTTCCTGTAAATAAAAAAGGTATCACAGACAGCACTGAACCCCTTCTTTAGCCATATTCTGTCCAATGTGGTGCACAATCCCCAACCCTGACCATGTATTTTACTGTAGGACTTCTGATATCATTGCTAAAGTCTATCTGAAAATACTATATTCCTGTCTCTGACCCCAAACATTAGACATGGAAATGTTGAAATCAAAGGGAATCATTAAGTACTTTAATCTCTGGCTATCTGAGAGAGATAGGCAACTGGTAATATTTTTACAGTATATTAGGTTTGCATGGACAGTGGATATTGCAAGTGTGCAATACCTAGAAACTTATTGTAGGGATGCCAGGAACGCCTCATAATGCGCACAGTAGGTGTACAGACCTGGATTGTTAGTGCCAGGATGATGGGGATCCCTTTATCTTGGGTACAGCAGGTGTACAGACTTATAAACTCAGTGTAGGAATATTGTGAACTCCTCATGATGGGTGCAGCAGCTTTGCAGATCCATGAATACAATATAAATAATAAAATAAAGGAAAAAATAGGAGTACAGTGATAATGGGGGCCCTCTAGTATGTGCACATCAGGTGTATAGACCCTGGAAACTTAGCACAGAGATGATAATAGCCCCTCATAATGGCCACAACTGTTGTGCACAAGTGGGAACTCATAAATTTCACCAGGAGAGAGATAGATGAAACCTGCATGTGGTTAAAGAGCATCCAGAATAAACTGAAATATCAGTTTGAGTCTTAAAGACCCTCTAATATTGCAATGTGCATAATGCAATATTCAGAATTATTCTGATCTGACTGCAATGCATACTGAAATATTCAGAATTGATCTGATCTGACTGTGGCAATTATGTTTCATTGATTCTTATTTCCATCATCTTACTAAATAAATGTTTTTTTTTCCTCCCCGGTTGAAGTAGCATCCTGGTTGTCCAGACCCTAATGTGTAGTGGAATCAGACGTTGTGCAGGTCTGAGCCATTCATCATAAAAGGTGCGAGTAGCTGAAGGCACTCACCTATGCTCACACCATACATATTCCAACATTAGTGTCTGGTTGGTTACACACAGGGCTTCGTCTGCTGCTTCTGAAACATAATGAGTTTACAGAAGATAATGAGATTTAGGATTTATCTTAAAACATGATCTTTAAAACTGTAAAAACTTAACCTGGGCTCCTTGGATCTTGTACCTGGGTTAGGTAGTTTTATTTAATTGTTGGACCCTCCATACCATTACCTTCCATACCTAATACTTTTTTATTGGTCATGCCATTATGTGATGCCAAATTCTATATGATATTATATTTATAATATCTTGTTCATTATCAGAAAACAGTTTTTGTCTTGGCGGACTGGTAATTCCTGATTATTATACATCTTTGGGTAATGTCAGATGCTTCAAAGATTTTATCATTATATCCCACATGTTTATCTTCTTTTATTTAAAAACCTTCAATAAAAACATTTAAAATAGAAAATGGAAAAAGAAAAAAAACAAACAAACTGGTGAGTTCTGAGGATGTTCCAAAAAATTTCTGATAGTATAATAGCTATTAACATTACAATGTATTCCATTATATTATATATCTTGTATGTAGCATATGTATACAGAGTAATATATACATATAAATAAAATAAATAAATATATATATATATATATATATACAGTATATACTGTATATTATATAGTATTTTGTAATATATCTTCAAATACTACAAAATTACTCGAATATAATATAAGATTGCAATAAATAAATACCAACGCCGGGTAATCAGCTAGTAATACATAAAAATACTATATAATATACAGTATTTTTCCCGGTAAGTACAAATTTTAAAGCATAATATTCAGTACTTTTTATATATATGTAGAATATCTAATTATGATGCTATCCGAGCCCTTTAATTTTAAATTTGGAATCCCAGTTTTCCTTTTTTCTACTATAAATATATATATATATATATATATATATATATATATTACCTAGTAGAGTATTATGTTGTATAATATATGCTTACTGAGTATAATAGTGAATAATATATAGTATTTTTATGTATTACTAGCTGGTTGGTATTTATTTATTGCAATCATATATTATATAGGAAAAGGAATCAAATAAAGCTATAGTGATTTTCTTGTTGTTGTTTCATTTTTTTGCCTTTGATTGCACTTCGCCAATTGTTTTCTCCAAAGCATTATTAGAGGCCAGAAATTTGTAAGAGAGTTCAAAAAAAGTATGTAACAATATAAGATGTTATATATATAATACTATATTATATTACTATGCTTGTACTTTATTAATGACAATGCTTCTGTACTATAAAACTCAATATCACCCTCTCTTATGCAGAGTTCCATGGAACCCCAGGGTTCCTCCAGGGGTTGTTGAAGGCTCTATTGGACTCCCATCCAATGGTGTGGGCACAGTTCTTGTTTCAATGCCATTTGGCAGACCCAGTGGAACGACACCAGAGATCTAGAAGGATGGCATTTTGCTTAACACTATCAATGGCATTTTTCCTGGGTATCACCATAATGAGGGCATTTCTCTCATTAAATTAATTTCAAGGGTTTAATTTGGGTAAAATAGTTGAGTAAAGCTGCTCTTTATTATATAGAATCAAGTAAATTGCTGCACTTGGATTGTGTAATGATATTTTATTCTAGGCTTATTATTATTACACAGTATTTATATAGCACCATCTAGTACGCAGCAGTGTACAAAGCCCAAAGTCATGTCAAAGGAGCTCACATTCTAATGCCCCTACCATAGTCATATGTCATTATCATAGTGTATCCATAGTGTATCCTCAGGCTATATTTTTGGATAGAGTAGGGAAGGGTTGGATAATCAAGTTTTAATTGTTGTCTATGTGCCCATTAATGAGAGTATGGAGATTTACAATTCTGTGTGTACTAGTGATCATTGTTATAGAAATGGCAAGTGAGCGGAAATCTAAAATTTAAGGGGGCAATTTAAGGTGGAAGACAATTAACTAACTCCATGTTTTTGGAATGTGGGAGGAAACCGGAGCAAACTCCATGCAGATAGAGTCCTGGCCAAGATTCAAACCTGTGAACCAGTGCTACAAAGGCCAGAATGCTAACCATTGAGCCGCCATGCTTAGCCATTTACCATAATGTGTACAGTGGTAAAAGTGTATCCTCAGGCTACATTTTTGGATCGAGTAGGTGAGGGTTGGATAATCAAGTTTTAATTATTGTCTATGTGCCCATTAATGAGAGTATGGAGATTTACAATTCTGTGTGTACTACTGATCATTGTTATAGAATGTTATAAAAAGTGAGCAGAAATCTAAAATTGTCCCTAATACAAGTGTTAAAGTAAATTCTTGCAATGGGAAGATTTATGTTGGGAACAATAGTATAGCTTGGATGGATTTCCCACATTTTGGAAAAATCCCTCTAACGTCCTATTGTGTTTATGAGACAGAAGGTAAAGGAAAATCCATTTTAATACACAAAGGGCTTGATTTATCAATGTTCTCCACAACTGGAGAGGATGGATCAGAGTTTCTCATTCAGTGTTCCTGCGAAGGTTGCTAGAGCAATTCCTTGAGCAATTTGCACCTCTCAGGTCAGTTTAAGTGACACTAATGATCTTTTAGGATGACATTCTTCCCAATGGCAGCACTATAAAAGGAATTCTTCCCACTGACCACCACACTAAATTACTGTAAACTGTGGATATAGTAATTATAGCGGGGGATCCATGAAGACCTGAAAGTCTTTTCAAGGGTCCTCCCATGTTAAAAGGTTGAGAATCAATGGGACTGATTCAGCAAACCTGCAATGGATCTGGTCCAGGACTGAAAACATTTGCCAACTAATAGCAAATCGATTCCAGGTTTCCACTAGGTTCTGCCATGATAGTCTATCTCCTCCAGTCTAGGAGAATATGTTGTATGCATGTACTGTTATTATATCTTCTATAATTTGCATGTACTCTATCAAGGTTTATTCACTATGGTGTGTATGTAATGTGTGTATCTTGCATGTTCTATATATTAATTTGAGCTACATAAGCAGGTCAGATATTAGTCACCGGAGATAAATGGTTCTGCATTTCTGGGGTAGAGATCTGACATGTCCACAACAAGATCTTTTATAATTTTCTGTTACAGATTAATAAATGATCATCCTGAGAACCACTGCTGTTCATTCCTATGGAAGAAGAACGGGGTGCTGCATGCTCTTCCTCCCCTCTCCATATAACAGAATGTGTACAGCCCTTTTGTTCATATGTCACAATTTTGCATGGTAATTTACAGGGACAGACATCTGTATGGGGTTTTATACTGTCTCTTTTTCCTATATAATATATGATTTAGTGTCTCTGCATCATAAAGTATCTCATGCAATGCTATCTATTCTATATTATTAGAATATAGGGCCTGAATTATTAAGGCTCTCCAAGGCTGGAGAGGATACACTTTCATCAGTGAAGCTCAACAAAGTCATTTGCTACTTGCTAGCAAATGTTTTGAATCCTGGACCAGATCCATTACAGGTTTCTGGATCACCCAGCTCCACTGATAAGTGTATCTTCTCCAGCCTTAAGCTGCGTACACACTGCCAATTTTTGTCGTTGGAAAGGATCTTTCACGATCCTTTCCAACGACAAGGGAGTGCACGATGCATGAACGGTGCTGTACATACAGCACCGTTCATGCTCTATGGAGAGGGGAGGGGGAGAACGACGGAGCGACACCCTGCTGCGCGCTCTCCCCTTCACTTTCATTACGATCGGCTGTCGTCCATCGTCCGTGGATCCGGCAGGTCGGTCGTCCGGACGATGGACGACACCGACTGTACAGACGGCAGATTTTCGCCCGATAATTGGCCGATGCCGATTATCGGGCGATAAAAATCTGAAGTGTGTACGTAGCTTTAGAGAGCTTTTTTAAATCAGGCCCATAGAGCTTATATGCAGAGACAGATTAGAGCAGAATGAGATCCTAGATAAGGCAGCTGCTTTGTGGCTTTTGTTCTATTGACTGACATTGATAAGGAGCTATAGATGCACTGAAGCAGGGGCTGCAATAGGGAGGTGCAAAGTGTGCCACTGCTTAAAGCTACATACACACTTCCATTTATTATCGTTGGAAAACGAACGACGAACGTTCATGCACGATATATACGAACGATCGTATAGCACCGATCCTGCACATAGAGATAACGACACGATCGTTCGTAGATATTGTACACACAATAGATACGATCGTTTGAGCGATAGAGGAACTATGTGCACGACAGGAAAGTGAACGAACGTTCGTTCATTACGCATGCCCAGCCCATGGACGATCAACGAACGACCGTACACACGAACTATGTTCAACGATCGTCGTCCAATCCGATCCGTCGGTCCGGTCGTTCGTTTCCAGCGACTTTCCTCGTTCGTCGGCGTCGTTGGTTACTTTTTTACGAACTATTTTTTGCCCAATCGATCGTTCGTCGTTCGATTGGAACGATAAAAATTGGAAGTGTGTACGCACCTTAAGGGCCCTGGATCCTCCTCAACCAACAAGGGCTCCCACAGGTGCAGGAACCCAAGTTAATTCTGTACAGGGGCCCGCTGTTTGCTAAATCCTCTTAGATTGTAAGCTCTTCAGGGCAAGGTCCTCTCCTCGTCCTATGTCACTGTCTATATCTGTCAACCTATATTTATTGTACAGTGCTGCGTAATATGTTGGTGCTATATAAATCCCGTTTATTATTAATAATGGTAAGTCCACTATTGCACAGAAAACACCCCATTTGTACCATGTGTACCCCGTCAGGCAACAACTGCTTAAAATGCATCCTGCCTGTAAAGACACAAAACAAAAAAATGTTTTTTAGCACAGATCATTAGATGTGGTAATTGCACTTTACTTTTTTCAGGCATTTGTATTTTTTATGCTAAAAACATTTTAAGCAAACATAAACTTAGATTTACCCTTTGATCCTGCTAAAATCACACCATGCCCTTGTTTACATAATCAACATAACATTGGAGTAGGGTGATTAGTAGCACACAGCAGATTGCTTGGATAATGGAATACACATTTTTTGCTATTCCAATAATAAAGATCAAAGGAAGTAACAAGGACTAAGGTTATGTTTTTGTCAGCCACACTTACTTATTAGACTGCATTGGTAACGGTGCAACATTGGTAATATAGGACAGGAAGTGATCCAGTACAACACAAAAATGGGAACATCATGCTCTCTATTCAATGTCTGATGTTCTTGCATATCGCTTTGTGAACTGCACTTGAACATAGTAAAAACAAGGGGAAGTTTACACAAGTGTGTTGCATTAACGTGATTAGTTGCATTGCATAGCAGAGGCACTGGTGCACTGGGTTGTTTTTTATAATAATGGCGCCCCAAAAGCACCTTAAGCTGGGTACACACATCCAATGGTTCTCGCCTGATCGGCTCAGGGACTATATTGGACGAGAATCTGGCGTATGTACAGCGCCTGTGGTCCAACGTCCCAACGACCGTCCAGGCGGATCCGTGGACGAGGAAGGATCCTAATCCAGAACGGTGCTGTATGTACAGCACTCATTCATGCATCGAGCAGTTATTAGTTATTGGAAAGGATCGTGAAAGATCCTTTCCAATGACAATAATTGCACGTGTGTATGCGGCTTTGGGAAGACACTGTCCAGCAAAGCACGGCCATGCATTGCCATGCAGCATGCTTTAGGTGTAATTTTCTGTGCAATGTGCTGCAAATGAATGGGCTGATTATGCATTTCCTAAAACACATATCACAGTTACATAGCAGGTTGAAAAAAGACAACAAGCTCAACCACTCAGGAAATAAACATATCCCAAAAAACCCATGGCCATAGTTGCTCTAAAAGCAAAAAAACCCTGGTACAATTTGCTTCAACAAGGGAAAGAATTCCTTCCCGATTCCATGAGGCAATCGGATGTTCCCTGGATCAGCCGTCTCTGTTATCTTTACTTTAAAGCCTTAATCCCCAGTTATATTCTGTGCTTCTAGAAATTATCCAGCTATCTATAGAACTTGCTGAAACTATTTCCTGAGGCAGCCGATTCCACATTTTCACACCTTACAGTGAAGAATCCCTTCCTTATCCGGAGCTTAAACTTCTTTTCCTCCAGACACAAAGAGCGCCCCCTTGTGCTTTGTAATGATCTCAAAGTGAAAAAATGGGAAGAGAGTTTTCTATATGGACCATTTATATATTTATACAGGGTGATCATATCCCCTCTTATACGTCTCTTCTCAAGGGACAATAGATTCAGTTCAGCTAATCTCTCCTCATAGCTGAGCTCCTCCATTCCTTTTATTAGTTAAGTTTTAACTTTGGATCATAGTCAATGAACAAGCCCTTAATCCCCATCAGATTTACCATTCTTTATCACTGTACCTGATTTAGGGTCAGTGATTCAGAAAATAGGTCAGCACTAGCAGCCTCATTTTCCAATGACAGGTGCACTTTATAGGGCCAATATGCCAGCCAAGCAACTGGAAATTTTTGATAGTGATCAGCAATAGATATTTTTGTATTTCTGATCTGTTACATTAGTGATGACTTTATCTTTTCTTGGACCCAGACCATACTTACCAACCCCTTATGCTAAAGCCACAATACAAAAATGGGGGCCCCTTTGTATTACTATCATATGTGTATTGGGATAATGAAACAAAAACCATGATTGCCATTTACAAGACATAGATCATGGCCTTCATTGTTTGACTTAATGCTACCATTTTTATTGCGATTTTCCCTACAATGTACTATTGTATATAAAGGGCATTGTCTGCAGGTTTCTATGAGTACATTGCAGGGTCATTTCTCTCCCCCTCCTGCCCCTTCATGGCAAAACTATTTACAAAAGCAACATTTATAAACAATAACAAGATTTCATTAATCATTGTTAAAAGTAAAAATAACAAGGAATCCTTCTCTGCTCCTGAAATGAAGACAGAGTGGCTTATTAGCTTTAATTAGGTAACCTGTCGTGATAATGTCTTTGGACCTAAAAGTCGTAAAAATTAGGCAGACACAAGTCATTGGAGCTGTAGACCTGCAGCTGGTGACATTAAATTTGTATTATGAGCAAAAGCAAGAAATAAAATACTGATCAGTGTGAGTGAGCTTGGATTGTGCCATGTGGGGCCAAGATCAAATGTAGGACGGCGGTAGCAAGGGGACCGCTGGAAATCTTTGACTTCTAAGTAGTTAGTTGCCAAGCCTAGGTATAGTATCAAATAGAATAAAGATAAAGATGTGTTTTTGGCAACAAAAAGGTAGTTTACTCAACACATTCACTTATTGCATTCCAGGCTGAACAGAGCCCAACTAGTCTAAACATATAACCATAATGTATTATATAGCAAGGCCAATCTTAACATTCAGATTGGGGATTAGTATGACTGATATTGTGGTCTCTTTCCTGACATGTTTCAAGGTTTTTAAGGGATTCTCAGGGACTTTTACTAACAGGATAAAGAGAACATTGTATTACAAGAAAGGTATTTAAGAGTTATCATGTAAATAAAAGTATGAGGTATAGTGCATAAAGTATCCGAAATGGCAATGGATCATTACCATGGATGAGCCTAACAAGATGTGGAATAAAATAATGATGTTCTGTAAGGGGGGTCCCAGGCTTAACTCCTCTGGAAAGAGAGGCCATAGGAGGCCAGGGACCAGTCCTGAGAAGAAGCTCCCAGAAAGGACCAAATATACACTGGTGGGGGTGGAGAACCCAACGATCAGATCTGTTGGTTTTGAGAGGCCCAGGAATTCTCCGTGTTTAGTGCCCCTTAGGGTGACGTCCAGAACATTACAATGGGCTTGGTCACGCCAGTGTGTTTTCTGTGCACTGGCATGAATCACCTTTGCAATTTTTGCACTACATCTGTTAGCTCCGGTTAGTTCTGAATGGGCAACTTTTTATCATCTGCCCTATCACTGAGCACTTTTTATTTTCTTTTTCATGTTCTCCTTAATATCACTTGTATGTTTTTATGTTCACTTGGAATGTTGGTTGCTGGTTACCCTATGGGCCCAGTCTTGATGTTCTCTAGGAGAGCTCCTTGGCCTTCTGATCCCGTGCTCTCCATTACTGGGAGTCTTCCTTCAGGAGAGCTTGGTGGGTTGGTTTCAGCTGGCCCACTAGAAACGGGACCCGCTTGGTTTCGGCCTTGCGTGCCAAGTAATCCAGTCCCCCTATCTGGAGCATTATGTCCCAGGGGGTCAGGGATAAGTGGCCATAAAGGGACCCAGGTGCAGTACCCGTGTTTGGGTTTTATGCACAGACACTTTTTTACCATCAACAGGATTTTTGTTTCCAAAAAATATGGCAGGAAAGTTTTTTGAACAAAAAACGGCGTTTGAAATCAGCATCATTACCCTGAGATTTTAGTAATTGGATTTGGACATACTTGGGTTCCAGATATGCAAGTTTTTGATATATGTGAACGATAAGGGAGTCTGTATAGCCAACACTGGGCTGTTGAGCAAAACTGACTTGGGTCCTCCCTTATGCAGCGGCACATTTTTCACCTTCCTGTGTCCACCTCTGGCATGGGGGAAATTTTACTAGCTTCAGGGATGCAACAGAAAAACTCTACAAAGCTTTTTTCATCAGAACAAGTGTCCCCATTGGAACTTTGGCCATTCTCTCTCTGTAAAAATTTGGATTTCCTATCAATTTCTGTCTCAGTGACGGGTCACCATAATAAATATGTAATCACTACCTACTATCCTTATCTAGGAAAACAAACACAATTTTCCAAGGATTTTTGGCCATTGAAATTTTAAGTGGCATTAAAGTACTCCTTTTAACATTCAGGTAGGAGATTTTTGCAGAAAAGGACAGGTGATGTCCATACAATAACTGCTCTTTCCTGCATGTTCGCCATCAAAATTTGTTGAGCTGCGCATGTGCACAGCAGTGGTTGCCAGAGGAGCCTGGCACCCCTGGCTTCCCTTGTGCATGCCAAGAATTGAAGTGGACCTATCACCAAAATGTTTTCTTTATAAAGACAGAATAGGAGCTCAAAGCTTCCTGGGATACCTACGTCACTTATTCAAGGAGGCTTCTGCTGCTCATGCCTGATTTGTGGGCATGAGCAGAAAGGAAGAAAAAGTGCAGATGTCATGTATTTGTCTCCTTATACTCCGCTCCATGCACTTCTTTGCTACCAAATTTTTTATCATTTTTTTTATATAAATGGAAACAATGTCACATGACCAATGGAGACCAATGTCATCGCATTCCCAAATTGCCAACATAGCCGATTTCACAGCTGGTTGCAAGGAATGGTGAAGGAGCGCTGGTAAGAGGAGTTTTGGGGAGTCATGTGATTTTCTTTTTCCCAATACTAACAGCGTCTTTTAATTGCAGCATTAGAATTTTATTTATTCTATTTCCAGCTTCATTTTCATTCCCCAATTGCAATCCGGGCCAAACCGTAAAAAGGCATGTTAGTCAACTGCAAGAAATTGGGAACAAAAAAGCTTTAATTGAAGCTAGTAGAAAAATCCAATCGCTTCTGACTGCTGCAAGTATTCCAGATTCAGTTTCGATCTTTCATTAACCAGTATTGAAGCTGACAGTTTATTGGTCTGTTTCATTGATTAAAAGTAGTTAATTCACTAACTTCATCACCTCCATCAAGGTGATTGCTAGCTAATAGGCAACCATTGCTGATTGTATTTTCTGATCTTTGGGATCTGAAGAATGGCCCAAAATGTAAGAATTGTAAGTTTACTTGGCCGTGCCCCCCCTCCATGGTGAGGGTTAACCGTTCGTTTTTTGCAGATCAGTGTTTCCCAAACAGGTTCCTCCAGAAGCTGTACAGATCAATAATATTGTTTAATACCCTGAGCTCAGGGGGTGCTGGGGGTTATTTGGGCTGCATCCTGAGGCCCCTATTCTGATGTCCATGCACTATGGGGACAATGGAGGCATTCACAGGGATGGGGGGTGGGGGTTTATTGATCTGTACACTAATAATTCTCTAAACTCAGGGGGTGCTGGGGGTTATTAGTGCTGCATCCATTGGCCTTCATCATATAATAATGGCTATCACCATATGGGCAATGAATGTATCCATGGAGGGGTGATGTGTATTGATTATTGATATGTACAGATAAGCGCAGTCCTAATTTCCTGAGTTCAGCGGGTGCTGGGGTTTATTATGGCTGTACCCTGATGCCCTTATTCTGATGACCATGCACTATGGGGGCAATGAAGGCATCCATTTGAATGGGGGTGATGTGTATTGATTATTGATCTGTACAGATCAGTACACTTTTAATTCCCTGAGCTCAGGGGGCTATGGGGGGGGGGGGTTTAGAGCTGCACCTTGATCCCCCTATTCTGATGGCTATGCATCAAAGGGGCAATAGAGGAATCCATAGGGATGGGGGTGATGGTTATTAAATACTGATCTTCAAAGATCGATTTATAATTTCCTGAGCCGGGGGGGGGGGGGGGGGGGCACTAGGGGTTTTAATTCCTCCTGTTTTGATGATCATTCACCATGGGGGCAATGGAGTCATCCATGGGGGGTGATGTATATTGATTATTGATGAGTACAGATCAGTGCACTGCTGAGTTCAGGGATAATGGGGGTTATTAGGGCTGCACCCTGGGGCATCTATTCTGATGGCCATGCACTATGGGGGCAATTAAGGAATTCATAGGAATCGGGCTATTAGGGCTCCATCCTGATCCCTCTATTCTGATGGCCATGCACCTGTCCAGCAATGAATGGGTTACAATACATCAGACAAACAAACATGATCCCAGACAATGAGCCCGGGATGTGGATTGCACCTTTGTGTTTTATGTAAAACGCTTTTATTGGGCCCTTTGAAGTTTTTACACCTTAGCAGTGCAGAGTGAACGTGACGCAAATTCCTCCAGAAAGCCATGTCAGCCACATTAGCAATACACAAATAAAGGTGAGCAAAGTGTTAAAACTGAATAGCTAAATGAGCACTTGTCTGGTCCGCACAATGATTTGCAATGCTGGCCAGCCAATATTGTGATTCCTGAATACAGAGGTGACACCACTTTCTCTGATTGAGTTAAGGAATACATAGGTGTCACTTATCCTCTAACAAAATGCAATTAATGAGCAGCAACACACAAATAAGCCAAATTCCTGCACCCCAGCCATTTTATCACTGGGGGCCCAATGGAAATTAGGGGTCCCCAGTCATTGGCCAGTTCTCTCGTCCAAACCTGGCCTTGTTGTAAGGTGACCACAAGCTATCTTTGCCTTCCAAGCGCAGCCCGAATGTCTGCTCAGCAGCTGAAAGTGGATTCCTATGAAATGGTACTTTGTCTCCC
>NC_092861.1:147578875-147585090 GCF_032062135.1 Pyxicephalus adspersus | reverse complement strand
GGCTGAAAGTGGGTGCCTAAGATGTGGTACTTTGTCTCCCTCTGCTGGTGTATTATGGGAAGTCTGTTTAGCGGCTGAAAGTGGGTGCCTATGATGTGGTACTTTGTCTCCCTCTGCTGGTATATTATGGGAAGTCTGCTCAGCGGCTGAAGTGGGTGCCTAAGATGTGGTACTTTGTCTCCCTCTGCTGGTGTATTATGGGAAGTCTGCTCAGCAGCTGAAAGTGGATTCATATGATGCGGTACTTTGTCTCCCTCTGTTGGTGTATTATGGGAAGTCTGCTCACCAGCTAAAAGTAGATTCCTATGGAATGGTACTTTGTCTCCCTCTGCTGGCGTATTATAGGAAGTCCACCCAGCTGCTGATAGTGGATGATTCCTATGGTTTGGTACTTTGTCTCCCCCTGCTGGTGTATTATGGGAAGTCCGCTCAGCTGCTGAAAGTGGATTCCTATGGAATGGTACCTTGTCTCCCTCTGGTGGTGTATTATAGTACTGCCACAATGCCATATATTACAGTTTTCTCCTTGGATGTGGCAGAGCTGCATTGCTTTTCTTAAGGCTAAGTGCATTTGTGGCGACTACAGAAAAATATAATTGATCCTGCCAGAATTCCAGTGTACCTGTCACTTTCTGTGCATTGATCTATATTCTCAACAATGTTACCAGCTCTAGGCAGTTCAACTACAGAACACCTGTCTCTTCATAATGGAGGGATTGGCATTTGTATGCTCAGGGGAGAAGCCTTGGGTGACAATGCTACTCCTCCATGGATATAATGAACAGGCGTTGTCACCATAGGCCAGGAAATATGTTACTACCAGAATCACCAGGTGAATTTGAAAGCTAATGCCTTTTACAGCAGGGCTCAAATGGAAGAGGAAAGAACAGAACAAAGACCCAATAAGGTAAGGGGGTGAAAAGGAGTATACTGATAGGAGGAGAGGGCAGAGTGAGAGCTAAGCCCACTGCTGTGCTACCTCTGCTTTCACTGACCAATCACATACTGGGGCGGGTCCAAGCCAACATGGGCTTAGAAGAAGTGGGTTTTAATGATGCTGGTTGGCAAAACGAGGGCATCTAGTGGCAAAAAAAGAGGTACTGCAATGCAGTCAGGATTAAAGTTATTAATATTGCAATATTTTTTATTTCTATTTATATCCTCCAATGAAATGTCAGAGATATCTGGGTGACACAATGGGGCCTCTGGGTAAATTTGGGCCTTTTTTCATGGGGTCCCAACTATCAAACTCTGTTGTCTCCTGCGTTGTCACCTGTGGGATAAATGTACACTACAAGGGGCAATGTTTTTTGCCCTGTTATTGTGTGCTAATGCCCACTGGTGTCACCATCAGGACACAGGCCTTGAGAAATGCACCAATGGCAGCAGCGAATGCAGACTGGAAGTGGCTGTTAGGAGGCTGCTGGAGATCTGCAGGGAAGAGGGGCGACAAAGGAAAAAAAAAAGTGAAAGTACCGAACATTGGCACTTCTTGCAAAGTGGGGGCACATTGATGATCATGAGGGGCTAGAAAAATGTCACCGAATCCTCAATAATCACCATTTTCTCAATGGAAAAATTATGAAAATCTCCCAAATTTTACCAAAATTTTATGAAAATTGGATTTCACTGTACATCACCAATTCTAGCCTGGGCCAGTTTTAGGGACAGGGGAGTAGGGTCTGTGGGTGTCCCCTGCAGTCCTATACAGAGGATTTCCGCCTGTTGAAGTCCCCAGCAATATCAGACAGTTGTCACTCCTCTATTGGCTGTCAGGAGACGGGAGTGCGCTCTGCGCTGGTGACAGTTCTTAGAAGGGGGCGGGGACGCCACGTGCGCGCGCTTCCCAGCTGTCATTACTACGCATGCGTCTTTCCAGGAGGTGACAGGCTGGCTGGCGGAGGTGACGTGCGCGCCCCCTTGTCAGGGAGCCGGAAGTCGGGACGTGGCCGGGGGAGGATGGCGGTGGTGAGCGGTGGAGAGAGGCTGGAGGTCTCCATAGACGGGATGACACTGAGCCCGGACCAGGAGGAAGAACCGCCACAGTCGGCGGCACCAGAGGGAGGAGAGGAGGAGCCGCCGCCGGCGGAAGAGGAGGACGAGGCCGGGCAGCTGAGTATGGAGCAGCGCTGGGGCTTCAGCCTGGAGGAACTCTACACACTGGCACTGAAATTCTTCAAAGGTGAGGAGAGGCCCCTGTATGGGTGTACTATGGGGCCCCATGTCATTATCCTGTGGGGGGCCCTGTATTGGTGTGTACTATTATTATTATTATTATTATTAAACAGGATTTATATAGCGCCAACATATTACGCAGCGCTGTACATTAAATATGGATGGGGCCCCATCTCATTATCCTGTGGGTGCTCCCGTATTGGTGTGTACTATGGGGCCCCATCTCATTATCCTGTGGGGCTCCTGTATTGGTGTGTACTATGGGGCCCCATCTCATTATCCTGTGGGGGCCCCGTATTGATGTGTACTATGGGGCCCCAACTCATCCTGTGGGGGCTCCCGTATTGGTGTGTACTATGGGGCCCCATCTCATTATCCTGTGGGGGCCTCTGTATAGGTGTGTACTATGGGGCCCCATCCCATTATCCTGTAGGGACCCATGTACTGCTCTATGTACTGTAGACCCCTGATACATATATGCCTCAAATATCGGGCCCTTGTACTGTTTAAATTTAAAGGCCCCATATTTCCTTATACTATAGGACCCCTGTAATGTGGCTGAACTTGGGGGGAGCCCTATGTCTGTTCAATGGGGCCACCCCATGTCATTGGACCCAAGCCCTGCTGTCATTGCAAAGGGCCCCCCATGTTATCAGACTGTACAGTGGGGCCCCTGTATTGCTTTGCCCAATAAATTGCCATATCTACTTCTATGGGCCCCATATAACCTGACTGTCCTGTGGGTTTCCTGTACCATTTACATGGGGCCCCTATGCTGTTGCCTTAATATGGGCCCCCCGGTATTGCTGTCTGTATACGTGTCATTATACTCTGGGTTCCCATGTCATATTATTGCATTATTGGGCCCCTGTCCCATGTTCCACATTTGTATAACAGAGCCCCTGTTTTATCTCAATATGCCTTGGGGCCCCTATACTCTTCCCTGGGCCCCTATCATCTGTTTTTACAATGGGTCCTTCTATTTCCATCCTGTCTTACCCGTTTGTCTTTCTTACCGGGTCTCCTATACTTCTGTTTTGTAGGGCCCCATATCATCTGACTGTACTGGGGCCTCCTAGTCATTTGCATGTGGCCCCCTTTCTACAGGGTCCCCATAACGCCTACTTTGTACTATGGGGTCCCTGTACTGCGTAATTTGCGCCACTGACCCGGCTACTCCTGGCTGCACAATGGGGTCTTTGTACTGCTGTCCATACTATATGGCCCCCAAGTGCTAATATTTCTCCCAAGGGGCCCCTGATCCCGCTGCTGTCATGGTTCCATCGTCTGCCTTTGTGTGACCCCAATACACCCAATAGGCTCCTCCTGGAGAAAATTAACTATCATGGAACAACCTGTGGGATCTGGTGGGATCATGGAACCCTGCTGGGTTTATATTGCACATGGCTGTCCTTACCTGTCAGCTATCGGGATGCAGGTGATGTCTGTGCTGCGCATGTTCATTTTCTAAGACGTTCAATTGGTTCCTGGAGAGACCTTTATAACATGAGGGAATCCCTTCTATAATTACTGTATCCACAGCTCACAGTATATTAGTGTGGTGGTCAGTGGGAAGAAATCCTCTTACATTGCTGGCCATTGGGAAGAATGTCACCCTTACAGATAGCCAGAAAGATCATTGGTGTCACTTACACTGAGCTGAGAGGTGCAAACTGCTCAACGAACCCCCAGCAACCTCTGGAGGATCCCTGCCTAATACACATTGCTCTATACGTCGGTGACGTCACGCTTCATTCAGCTTCCTCATTCCAGCACACCTTGACCAGCTCATCGCTGTCATTATCCCGGCTGATCCCATACACCAAACAAACCTGTTCAGTACAACTCTGTATAGGAGAAATTAAAACAATAATAAAGGCTTTAAATTAAACTTTGTTTTAGTTCAGCCCAATTATTATTACAATGCAGTATTCATATAGCACCAACATATTACACTGCGCTGTACATTAGAGGCTGTAGATACTTTTATTTTGTGAGCTCTTCTGGGTTCTCTCCTCCTCCTGTGTCTGTACCTGTCTGGCATTTGCAACCTCTATTTAATGTACAGTGCTGTGTACTATGTTGGTGCTATATAAATGCTGCATAGTAATAATAATAATAATATAATCGAGTAACTAAGGAAGCAACGGTCCGGAGCTTGTAGTAAGGACGTATTCAAAAAAGTGGACTCTTGTCACTGTTTAGCCCTGATCATGAACTCCTCTCTTCTGTCATTATTATTTTTATTACATAGTATTTATATAGCTCCAACATATTATGCCGCACTGTACAACATCCCGTAGTCATGTGACTAGCTGTCCCTCAAAGGAGCTCACAATCTAATGACCCTACCATAGTCGTATGTCTTTAATACAGTTTAGGGTCAATTTTGGGAGAAGCCAATTAACCTAACTGCATGTTTTTGGAATGTGGAAGGAAACCCACACAAAGAACACAAACTCCCAGGATTCGAACCTGGGACCTAGCGCTGCAAAGGCCAGAGCACTAACCTCTGAGCCACCGTGCTGCCCTGTTATTAGATCTGTGTTTCTCTTCTGATTGCATTCATTAGCATTACACCTTGTGAACTACAGAGCAGCCACCGCCAGTGTTATGTGGATGGAGAGGTGTTCTGTAATCCCAACATTTCCGGTTTTAGGGTGATAACACTCCTATATAGATAAGGTGCAGCAAGTGGAGCGTTGTCACCTTAGAGCAAGCAGGAAGTGTGTAATGAGGAGGATAGCCAGGTGAAAATAAACAAATCGGAAGCTCCAAAACTTGCAAGAGGATCCAATGAAGATGGGGCACCCACAACCAAACAGACAGGTAAGTGCAAATAAAAAAATTGACGATCAGGCAGGTATGGATTATTTATTGCAAACAGGACATCGCCTGTCCCTCCTGCAATAGAGGACCAGCCTGCTTGCTTTTTTTTTTTTTTTTTAAACTTATTCGTTCTGTGGTTGTGGTGCAGTCACCACGACCTCACACCTGTGAGCCATTCCTGCAATTTAAATAAAGGGGGCAGTAGTGAGCATTCCAGTAGCACCTGCTGTTTAATATTGAAATGCAGGCTCTTTAGGAACTGGACCAGCGGCTGGTAAAGTCCCAGAAGCCTCCCCGCTTCCACTGCCCATCTGAACTAACAATATCAAAAGATGATCAGAAATTGCTGCAGAATCACAAAAAAAAATCCCTGTTTAATGTACAGCGCTGCGTAATATGTTGGTGCTATATAAATCCTGTTTATTAATATCTGCTGTGCTGATTCACAAATCTATAACACATTTTCTGTAAATTTCAATCCTTACAGCACATAATTCATGTTCTTGCTCGGTAGGCTGACCCTATCATTAGCAATCCTACTCCCCATCACTAAGAGCTCCCAGGTTCCAATCTCAGCCAGGACACTATCTGCATGGAGTTTGCAGGTTCCCCCCGTGTTTGTGTTGGTTTCCTCTGGGTACTCCGGTTTCCTCCCACATTCCAAAAACATGCAGTTAGGTTAAGTGGCTTCCCCCCCAAAATTGACCTTGGACTCATTAATGATATATGACTATGGTCGGGACATTAGATTGTAAGCTCCTTTGAGGGACAGCTAGTGACATGATTGAACTTTGTACAGTGCTGCATAATATGTTGGCGCTATATAAATACTGTATAATAAGTCTTTTATGCCCGGGGAGCTCATGCAGCCTTAGAGCGGTTTTGGATCTTCTTGGAGGCTGTAAGTCACCTCATTAACAGAACCAGTCACCTGTGTTGGATTGTTGTAATTCTCCAGCATTGGCACAGAGCGCTGTTTTCTCTCTGATCTATAGGAAGTCTCCGCGTCTGTATCCTGCTTATCTTCCGGTGTCTTATCTTTTGGCTCAGTTTAGTGCTGAGAGCAAACAGACTGAAAACTGTAATCAAAGGAACGGCATTAGGGATTGTTACCAACGCTTAGGCTACATACACACGTCAGATGATTCTCGTCTGATAATCGCCTTAGGGCTCGGATGAGAATCTGGTGTGTACAGCGCTCATCGTCCGTC
>NC_092861.1:147574192-147577901 GCF_032062135.1 Pyxicephalus adspersus | reverse complement strand
TCCTCCAATGACCTACTAATGACTTCCCTTACTCATAACCTCGGCTCTAAGACTTTTCTAGAGCTGCCCTGACTTTCTGGAAGAGGTTTTGGGGGTAAAATCGGTCCAGGAGACAATTTGCACTTTTTTTTACACTTTTTTATAATTGGGGTAAAATAAAAAAAAAAATGCAGTGAAGGGTTTATTTGTATTTTTCCAGCCGTCTTTGCATTCTTCCATCCGCCCCTTGGCAGTCCTGCATGATAAATGGACGAGTCTTAGCTCTGTATCGGCTCCCAGTGCACATCTCATTAACCTAGATGTGCTGCAGCCAAGGCCAGCGTGTGTAAATGGTCCGATTCTGCAAGGGTGCTGGCTGCCTGCCCGGCCTCACTATCTACAGGCAGTTCATCTCGAAGATTCTGCTTTCATTTCCATATCTCTTCATACAATTACAACCCCAGAATTCCTTCTGGCAGACCAACAGGTTTTTGTTTCATTCTGTGCCAAATTTGCCATTCGAGAAATGGAGTGATTATTAGAAGGGGTCTGTGCCTTCCATGCCCTCTTTGTGAGAAATATCTGCAGAACTTTTCTGTCTATTAATATTATTATTATTATTATTATTAATAATAATAAACCACATTTATATAGCGCCAACATATTACGAAGCGCTGTACATTAAACAGGATTTGCAAATGACAGATACAAACACTAGCACAGGAGGAGGAGAGGACCCTACCCCGAGGAGCTTACAATCTAAGAAGTGGGGGTAGTACCACACAATAGGAGCGGGGTATGGAATGGTGGGTGAGGATTTAAGAGACGGTGTTGGGTTTTGAGTGCTCTCTTAAATGAGCAAAGTAGGAAACTAGGAGCAAGCCGAATAGGACGAGGAAGACCATTCCAGAGAGTGGGGGCAGCTCTAGAAAAGTCTTGTAACCGTGTGTGTGAGATGAGGTTATGAGTGAGGAGTCATTGGTAGGTCATTAGAGGAGAGGAGAGAGTGGCCAGGGGGGGATTATTCTATCAGGTCAGAAATGTAAGTGGGACAAGAACTGTGGGGGGGATTTGAAGGTAAAGCACAGGAGATGAATTTGATTATCATGGAGTCTAATGGACTAAATTAATTGATGCTGCACACAAAGGGCCATTGCAGTAATTGTAAGTGAAATTAATAAAAAAGGAAATTTATACTTTGTCCATTGCAGGTTACTTATTCTACATTACCTATGACTAGAGGACTTTTCTCTCACTTCCTTGTGTGTCCCAAGAAAATCTCTACAGTGGTTCACATTAAAAAAAAAAAAAAAAAAAATAGGATTTCACTTGACCCCTGCTGCAAAGCTAATATAGAAACATTGGTGACAGACCCTGTATTATGTTCTCTGCAGGCTCTTTATAGACTCTAAATTGCTGGGAGGGAAGTGAAAGTAATAATTCTTCCTATAAAAGAGACCTAATTCAGAGTTTTATGGAGTGTATCGTTTACACAAGGAGGGGGGCTGTGTAGGTTATATTACTCCATTTCCAGGAGACGGCTGTCTGCTCTGTGTGCTTTGTACACATTGTGCTGTCTGCAGTGCTTCTGCAATCTGCAACAAACTCACTGCAATGGTATGCAAGGGGCAGACATACCCAGGGCCCATCGTCCAGGCCACCTGCCAGTGTTATTAAACAGGATTTATATAGCGCCAACATATTACGCAGTGCTGTACATTACAAAGGAATTGCAAATGACAGACGGATACAAACAATGACACAGGAGGATACAAACAATGACACAGGAGGAAGAGCCTAGAAGAGCTTACAATAGGTCTAACATCTCTGCATAGCCATCTTGATTACACACAGGGCCTCCTTTGCTAAAATGTTATGCTATGTTCCTTGCAGAGGAGAACTTGTCATATTTTTTTGGTGCCACAAGTAAGGGAGTTGCCTGGTAATTATGTGTTGGGCACATGGTGTCATTCTTGGCTCATGCCATGGGATATTATAGGCAGCTGCCGTTATCGGTCACATTGGCTGTAAATGTGCAGCTCTGTGACGGTTTGTAAACCAAGAAAGGCTGCAGAACCTCCGTCCATTCACAACTCTTTAGAAGCTGCAGTTTGTTTTAAAATAGAGGTAGAAATTAGAAGAATTTGTAGGTAGAAATTTAGGGAAGAAGTTTGTCATGTTTCATTAAACTCCTTGCTGCTTTTTTTTTTCAATGCCCAGCAGTGCCCTCCCCTGAAGCTGGGTGGGAAGAAGCTTTAGGTAGGTGGTGGGCGCTGTATTGTGACCAAACTTTTTGCTGGAAATTGTGCAGTGTTCTCCCCAGACTCTTTTAGGTGGACGAACCACCCGGCACTTGTAAGCACCTGGCTGTTTTTGGATGTTAACTGAAAAGTGCTGGGTGATGCACCCAGCTAAAAGAGTCTGGGGAAAACACTGCACAATCCCAGCATCTAATAAGAGGTCCTCCGAACCTGGAGGAATGGGAGGGCAAGGAGTGGGAACCATTTCTAGTGGGAGGTGTGCTAATATATGCAATATATTACATTATGCATTAGGTTCTCCTGTTAAAGCGAAACATTCTCACAGTAAAACGCCCTCGACCCTCCACAAACCAAGCCCAGCGACTCCTACACTCGGCTTCTCTCTTCTGGACAGAACGACGATTGTAGCCATCTTCTTTCTTCATGTCACCTGGTCTTGCACCGCTCAGGAGTGAGATTGGTTGATGCGTCTTCCTGCAAATGTACCAAAAAAAAGGTTCAGATCTCCCTGCGCATGTGTGACATAAAGCACTTTATTCTATAATGGGGGGGGCAAAAAAACCCAGATAAGACATGCCCCATCTCAAGCATACGCAGAAGGAGCAGCCTACAGCCTCCTGGGATATATGACGTATGTTAACCTTTTAGTCTTTACTGCTGATAAATTAAACATAAAATGGATGTAAATATATTAACTCCGAGTGTACGTTCACTCCTCGTCTTTAACTAATTGCAATGATGTGAATCTAAAGACTTACTGAAGGAGTTGAGAATCTTTACTTGAGTTTAGCTTTGTCGGGTCATGTGAGAAACAAATTCCTGTGTATTAGATCTGCATGATTGGAGTAAATCTGGATGATTGGAGAGAAGTTTCTTGAATCCCTCACTAAATTAACCCTTTTTGTGTCCCCTTACTTTTCTAGTTACAGTTTGGGCCGTGGTTTCCTTTGCACTTGTTATACCTGCTCCATCGGTCTCCTTTAGGCACATTCCTGCTGTCCTTTAGTCAGCCAATGTCTCATTGATTTTGTACTAAATGGGCTATTTGTAGTTTCTAATCGTCAGGCCGGTAACCGCTGAACGTCTGCAGCGCAGTCAGCTTATTGTGTGTGCTCCGCGGTCCCCCAGCCATCTTTCAGGGATCTTCGTACATTTCAGTTTAATTGCACTGCTCATGCATGGCCAGAGCAATGAAGAAATGTCAGGGGCATCAGACTAATTACAGCAGGCTGAGAGAAGTCATTTTATTATTGGTGGCATTCATTAAATTAGAAATCGGAAAGGCAATGTTTCTGGGGGTCTCTGGTGGGCGGTTGAAGGTCAGGCTAAAGATAGGAATTGTTTCCTTAATTCTACCTTCTCCTATGAAAGTGAGATGCCAGTGCTGTGCATAAAACATGAGTAGATGCTAACTATAACTGAATGACATTTAGTTTGATAACACATTGAGTGTCCTCATCATCAATTGC